>NW_023660163.1:0-67246 GCF_015228065.2 Penaeus monodon | reverse complement strand
TAAAATTTTTTTTTTATTTTAATTTCTATACTTTTTATATTATATATGACACAATCCTGTTATTATCATCATCATTATCATGATTATCATCATTATTATCGTTTCATCATCATTATCATCATTATCATATTATCATCATCTATCATCATATTGCAATTATTATCATCATTATTGAATTGTTATCATTATTATTGAATTATTGGAGTATAGTATATATTTTTGCAATATACTAATAACACAACATAATAATATAATAACAATAATAAAACAATATAACGATTTATAAATATTTATATCATTATCTTAATTAGTATCGTTATACTGTATTATTACTGTTATAATATTATTTTTGCAATATACTACCAGTAAAATAATATAATGAATAATAACATAATAATACTAATAACAATATTAAACACTAGCATTATTATTATACTATACTTATTATTATTATTGTATATACGATATAAGATTTTTTGGCAATATATAAGATTATAATAATAATATAATAATGATAATAATAATAAAATAAAATATAAATAATAATAATAATACTAATATATAATAATATAATTAATATTATTCAATGTTATCAAATTCTCTTTATTCTCACTTTTATCATCATTATTGTTATGATTAATACAATCTGGTAATTATTATCATTATTACCCTAATAATTGCGAATCATCCAAAGAAATGGAAAAACGTCATTTTGGAGTATACTCTCAAAAGGCTATTTTCGCAAGATTTTGCCGCTTTTTCGACTTTTGGGAATGTTTTTCTTATACTTTTTTATATTTATATATGGACACAATTCTGTTATTATCATCATCATTATCATGATTATCATCATTATTATCGTTATCATCACATATCTTTCAATCATCATTATCATCATCATTATCATATTATATGCAATTTATCATATTATTGCATTGTTTATTATTATTGCAATTATTGGAGTTATAGTAATATTTTTTGCAATAATACTAATAACCACAACAATAATAATATTAATAACATAATAATAACAATAATAACGTATTTTATAATAATATTTATATCATTATCTTAATTAGTATCGTTATTACTGTATTATTACTGTTATAAAAATTATTTTTGAAATTATACTACCAGTACAAATAATAATAATGATAATAATAACATACAATACTAATACAAAATTATAACCACTAGCATTATTATTATTATACTTATACTTATTATTATTATTTTGTTATTATTACAGTTATAATAATTTTTTGGCAATATATACTAATAATTAAGTAATATAATAATAATATATATATAATATAATAATAATATAATAATAATATAATAATAATATAATAATATAATATAATAATAATATTTTAATATATTCAAATGTTATCAAATTCTCTTATTCTCCTTTTATCATCATATTGTTATGATAATACAATTCTGGTAAATTATATCATTATTACCCTAATAATTGCCGAAATCACCAAAAAATGAAAAAACGTCATTTTGGAGTATACTCTCAAAAGGCTATATTTCGCTAGATTTTGCCGCTTTTTCGTACTTTTGGGAATTTTTCTTATACCTTTTTTATATTATAATGGACCAATTTTTTTACATAAATATAGATTAAATCATTTTTAACGATACATATTATTTTTTATACATTTTTTTACATATATTATTTATTATTCATTATCATAATTATTTTTATTTATTATTGAATTATTATTTATATAAAATATTTTTGCTTTAAATTTACTAATAACCAAAAAAATAATAAAATAAAAAATTTAATAACAATAAAAACATTTAAATATTTTTTAACATTATCTTAAATTTATTTTTTACTGTTTAAATTACTTTATATAATTATTTTTATTATTACCAGCTAATAATATGATTAATACAATAAATACAATAAAATATTTAACCAAAAGTTTATATATTATTTTAATTCTTATTTAAATTTTTAATAATTTTAATTTTTTAAATAATACTATATAAATACTGTATATATAATATATATATATATAAATATTAATATATAATATAATATATATTCAAATGTTATACACAATTCTTTTATTCGTCACTTTTATCATCATTATTGTTTATCTTATTACAATTCTGGTATTATTATCAATATTACCCTAATAATGCCGAAATCACAAAGAAATGAAAAAATCATTTTGGAGTATACCTCAAAGGCTATATTTCGCTAGATTTTGCTTTTTCGACTTTTTGGATGTTTTTCTTATACCTTTTTTATTTATATATGGACACAATTCCTTATTATCATCATATTATCATGATTATCATCATTATTATCGTTATCATCATCATTATCATCATATCAATTATCATCATCATTATCATCATTATTGCAATTATTATCATCATTATTGCAATTGTTATCATTATTATTGCAATTATTGAGTATAGTATATATTTTTGCATAATACTAATAACCACAACAATAAATAGTAATAAATAATAATAACAATAATACGATTTTATAATAATTATTTATATCATTATCTTAATTAGTATCGTTATTACTGTATTATTACTGTTATAATAATTATTTTCAATTATAACTACAGTACAATAATAATAATGATATATAACATAATATACTAATAACATATATAAACCACTAGCATTATTATTATTATACTTAATCTTATTATTATTATTTGTTATTATTACAGTTAATAGATTTTTTGGCAAATAATAACTAATAATTAAATAAATAGTAATAATAAATAATAATAAAATAATAATAATATAATAATATAATATAATATCTAATAATATATTTATAAATTCAAATGTTATCAAAATTCTCTTATTCTCACTTTTATCATCATTATTGTTATGATTAATACAATTCTGTAATTATTATCATTATTACCCAATAATTGCCGAAATCACCAAAGAAATCGAAAACGTCTTTTGGAGTATACTCTCAAAAGCTATATTCGCTATGATTTTGCCGCTTTTTCGACTTTTGGAATTTTTTCTTATACCTTTTTATATTATATATGGACACAATTTCCTGTTATTATCATCATTTATCATGATTATCATCATTTTATCGTTATCATCATCATTATCATCATTATCATCATATATCACATCATTATCTCATTATTGCAATTATTATCATCATTATTGCAATTGTTTCATTATTATTGCAATTATTGGAGTTATAGTATATATTTTTTGCAATAATAATAAACCACAACAATAATAATAGTAATAACAATAATATAACAATAATAACGATTTTATAATAATTATTTATATCATTATCTTAATTAGTATCGTTATTACTGTAATTATTACTTTATAATAATTATTTTTGCATATACTACCAGTACAATAATTAATAATGATAATAATATACAATAATAATACTAATAACAATATTATAACCACTAGCATTATTATTATTATACTTATACTTATTATTATTATTGTTATTATTACAGTTATAATAGTTTTTTTTTGGCATATACTAATAATTAAGAAAATAGTAATAATAATATAATATAATAATAATAATAATAATAATAATAATATAATATAATAAATAATATAATAATAATTTTAATATATTCAAATGTTATCAAATTCTCTTTATTCTCACTTTTATCATCATTATTGTTATGATTAATACAATTCTGGTAATTATTATCATTATTACCCTAATAATTGCCGAAATCACCAAGAAATCGAAAAACGTCATTTTGGAGTATCTCTCAAAGGCTATATTTCGCTAGATTTGCCGCTTTTTCGACTTTTGGGAATTTTTTTTCTTATACCTTTTTTTATTTATATATGGACACAATTCCTGTTATTATCATCATCATTATCATGATTATCATCATTATTATCGTTATCATCATCATTATCACATTATCATCTTATCATCTCATTATCATCATTATTGCAATTATTATCATCATTATTGCAATTGTTATCATTATTATTGCAATTATTGGAGTTATAGTATATATTTTTGCAATAATACTAATAACCACAAACAATAATAATAGTAATACCAATAATAATAACAATAATAACGATTTTATAATAATTATTTATATCATTATCTTAATTAGTATCTTATTATGTATTATTACGATTATATAATTATTTTTGAATTATACTACCATCAAAATAATAATATAATAATTACAATTATATAATAATAAATATTATAACCACTACATTATATTTTATATTAACTTATTATTATTATTTTAAATTTAAGATATTATGTGCAATACTAAATTACATAATAATAATTAAATAAATAATAAAAATAATAATAAATAATTATATATAATATATAATAATTATAATATCAATTATCAAATTCTCTTATTCATTTTAATCATTCATATTTATATATAAATATTTTAATTATTAATTTTATCCCTAATATTGCCAATTCGAAAATATCAAACTCATTTTGGATATACCTCAAATTATATTAGTAATTTTTTTTTACTATTGGGATTTTTCCCTATATTCTTTAATTATATTTGAAATTCCTTTAATTATCATCAATTTCCTTATTCATTAATTGTTTATATATTATTGCATATTATATAATTATTTATTATATTATTGCATTATTTCATATTATTGCATGTTATCATATTATCAATTATATAGTTAATATATTATTTTTATAATATAATAATCCAAACAATATATAATATATATAATAAATAATTAAGATTTTAAATTTTTATAATATCTTATCAATTATATGTATTATGTAATATTAACTGGTATAATAATATTTTTAATTATACTCATACATAATAATATTTATTAATTAATATAACTTAATAATATTTTTTATTACCCATCAAAAATAATAATATATTAATAATTTATTATATATTAATTTTTATATTATCAGTTAAAATTTATTTTTATATACTATAATTAAGTATAATAGAAAATAATAATAATAATTAATAATATATATAATAATGATATAATAATGATATAATAATGATATAATAATATAATAATAATATAATAATAATATTAATAATTAATAAAATTTATAATTTTTCAAATTTTATTATTTTTTAATTAATTTGGTAATTATTTTTCGTAATTACTAATTTAGCCGAATAACAAAACAAAAATTTGGAGTATAAAAGCTATTTCGAGATTATTACCTTTTATTTTGGAATTTTCTTTTACTTTTTATTATTTATGGCTAACTTTGTATATTATCATTTTATATATATTATATATATTTATTAATCATCATTATCACATTATCATTCATTCATCATTTCATCACATATATATTTTGAATTATTATCAATCTATTGCAATTTGTTCATTATTTTTGAATTATTGGATTATTATATTTTTTTGAATAATTAATACCAAAAATTATGATACAATAATAATGCAATAATACAATTTAAATAATATTATATATTATATTAATTAGTATCGTTATTATGTAATTATTACTTATAATAATTATTTTTTGCAATTATCTATCACTAAATAATTAATTTAAATATTACATTACAATATATACAATCATTATAACACTAATATATTATAATATATCTATTATATATTATTGTTATTTATTATAATAATATTTTTGGAAATTTAATAAAAAGATAATAGTTAATACATAATATAATAATAATAATAATAAATATATAATAATAATAATAATAATAATAATAATATAATAATAAATAATATTAATAATATTAAATGTATCAAATCTTTATTCAATTCTTTATTTCAATTATTATAATCACAATTTGTTTAATTATTATTTATTAATTATTCCAATAATTGCCGAAATCACCAAAAAATCGAAAAAAAATTTTGAGTATATTCAAGTATATTATGCCGATCTTATTTTGGGAAGTTTTTCTTATACTTTTTTAATATAATTAAATTCCTGTTTATTTTTTCATATTTTATCATTATTAGGGAAATTTCCATCATTATCATCATCATATCATATCATCATCATTATATCTTATTCATAATTATTCTTATAATTTTTCTATTTTTGGAAATTGGTTATTATATAATTGTTGAATATTAATCCAACATAATAAGATAATATATATTTAATAATACTAATAACTATAAATAATTATTTATAATTATCTTAATTATATGTATATTGTAATTATATTATATATTATTATTAATTTTTAATTATACTACACAATAAGAAAATGATAATAAACAATAATAATGCTAATAACAATATTATAACCACTAGGCATTATTATTTTATAATTATACGTATTAGTATTATTGTTAGTTATTACAGAGATAGTGTGTTTAGATTTTTTTTGCAATTATGACTAATAATTAGGAATACTATAATAATCTTTAGTAATAATAATAATAATATTAATAATAATAATAATATAATAATATAATAATATAGTAAGGATATAATATATAATATTTTAATAATATTCAAATTGTTTTATCAAAAGCTCTTTATTCTCACTTTTTCATCATTATTGTTTATTAATACATTCTGGTATTAATATAATTATTACCCTAATATTGCCGAAATCAGGCGGGCGGTGTGCGAAAAAAAGTCATTTTGGAGTATCTCTACAAAGCTTATTCGCTATTTTGCCGCTTTTTCGACTTTTGGGGAATGTTGTTTCTTATACCTTTTTTATATTATATAGTGGACACGATCCCTTCTATATCATCATCGTTTTATCGTTATTATCATCACATTATATCGTTATTAAGAAAAAGAAGAAAAAAAAAGTAAAAAAAAAAAGGAGAGAGCCCAGTTGACTATTATCATCAGTAATCATCATTATCATCATCATTTACATCATTATTGCAATTATTATCTCATTATTGCATTGTTATCATTATTTTGCAATTATGGGAGTTATATAATATTTCAATATCTAATAACCACACATAATATATATAACAATAATAATAACAATAATAACGATTTTATAATATTATGTTATATCATTATCTTGGGTTGTGGTGCTGTTGGTTTACTTAAGTATTCTGTTATATATAATTATTTTTCAATTATACTACCAGTACAAATAATAATAATGATAAATAACAATATAAGCTAATAACAAATATAACCACTTACATTATTATTATTATCCTTATACTTATTATTATTATTGTATTATTACGATCTAATAGAAAAAAAAGAAAAAATTTTTTTGGCAATTACTAATAATTAAGTACATAGTAATAATAAATAATAATAATAATAATATATAATAATAATAATAATATACTAATAATAATCATAGAATAATAATAATGATAATATAATAATGATGTGTGTGTGTGTGAAATTTTAATAATTATATCAAATGTTTATCACTCAAAATGCTCTGTTATTCTGCACTTGTTATCATCATGTATTGTTAGATTAATACATTCTGGTGAATTATTATCATTATTACCCTAATATGGCCGAATCACGCGTGTGTTAAATCGAAAAACGTCATTTTTGGGTATACTCTCAAAAGGCTATATTTCCCTCCTAGATTTTGCCGCTTTTGGTCGACTTTTGGGAATTGTTTTTTTTTCTTATACCTTTTTTGATATTATTATGGACACAATTCCTCTTATTTCATCATCGTTAGCATGATTTATCATCAGTATTTCGTTATCATCATCATTATCCTCATTATCATCATTATCATCATCATTCATCATTATGCCAATTATTTATCATCATTATGCAATTGTTATCATTATTATTGCAATTAGTTGAGTTATAATTATTTTGCAATAATACTAATCCACAACATAATGGGTGGGTAATAACAGAATAATAACAATAAGAAAGATATTATAAAAGTTGGAGTTATATCTTATCTTAGATTAGTATCGTTATTCTGTAATTATACTGTTATAAAATTATTTTTGACAGTGTATACTACCAGTACCTAATAGAATGATAATAATAACAATAATAATGCTATACGTGTGTGTGTAGAACCACTTGCATTATTATTATTATACTTATCTTTTATTATTATTGGTTATATAAACGAGCTGTGATAAGGATTTTTGGTACTTCTACTTAATAGATTGATAATAGTAATAAATAATAATATAATACATAATACTAATCTCATATGAGATAATAATATAAATAATAATAATAATAATAATAAATAAAATATAAAATAATAATAAATAATTTTAATAATATTCAATGGTTGGTGGCAGATTCTCTTTATTCTAACTTTTAGCACATATGTTATATAATACAATTCTGGTAATATTATCATTATTCCCCAATAGGCGTGTGCCGAAATCACCAAAGAAAATCGAAAAAACGTCATTTGGAGTATACCTCAAAAGCGATATTTCGCATAGGATTTTTGCCGCTTGTTTCGACTGTGGGATTGTTTCTTATACCTTTTTTGATAGTTATATATGACCAATTGCCTCTTATTATCATCAGCGTTATCAGATTATCATCATTATTATCGTTATCCATCATCATTATCATCATATCATGGCATTATCATCTGTCATTATCATCATTATTGGCAATTTTATCAGATCATTATTGCATTGTTTAGGCATTATTATGTGTGCAAGATTGAGTTATATATATTTTTTGCAATAATGGACAATAACACACAATAATAATGTGTGTGGTGTACATAATAAGAACATAATACGATTTTATAATAATTATTTATATCATTTTATCTTAAATTTAGTCTCGTTATTCCTGTATTAGTACTGTGTTGATAATAATTATTTTTGCAATTATACTACCAGTACAAATATATAATGAAAATAATAACAATGAATATGCTAATAACATATTTAACCACTACATATTATTATTATACTTATACTTATTATTATTAGTGTTATTATTGACCGATACATATATTTTTTTGGCAATTATACTATAATTAGATAATAGTAATAATAATATAATAATAATATAATAGATAGATAATATAAATAATAATATAGTATAATAATGATATAAAGATAATAATAATTTGAATAATATTCAAATGTTTTATGCAAAATTCTTTTATTCTCACTTTTAATCATCATGATTGTTATGATTAATACAATTCTGGTATATTATCCTTATTACCCTAATAATTGCCAATCACCAAGAATCGAAAAACTTCATTTTGGAGTATACTCTCATAGCGATTTCGGCTGAGATTTGCGCCCGCTTTTCGGGGACTTTGGGAATTTTTTCTTATAGCAGCTTTTTTAGATTATATTGGACAGTCGCAATTCCTCTTATTATCATCTCGTTATCATGATTATCTTCATTATTTCGTTATCATTCATCATTATCATCATTTATCAAAATCTCATATCACATCATTATCATCATTATTGCATTATATCTCATTATTGCAATTGTTTCATTATTATTGCATTATTGGGTATAGTATTTTTTTGCAATAATACTATACCACAACCATATTAATAGTAATAACAATAATTATAACATCATACGATTTTATAATAATTAATTTGTACATTACTGGATTATATCGTTATTACGGGTAATTATACTGTTTGAATATGTATTTTTGCAATTAATACTACCATACAAATATAAGAATGATAAATAAAAGCAATATATGCTAATAACAATATTAGTGAACACTACATTATTATTATTATAGCTTATACTTATTATTATATTGTTATATTACGATATATAGATTTTTTGGACAATGTAACTAATAATTTAGATAATATTAATAATTAATATATAATAATATAATAATATAATAATATAATAATATAATAATATAGTGATGATAAAATATAATAATAATTTAATAAGATTCAATGTTATCAAATTCTCTTTATTCCACTTTTATCATCCATTAGTGTTATGATTAATACAATTCTGGTATATTATTACATTTAACCCTAATATTGCCGGGTCAACAGCCAAAGAATCATGAAAAAACGTCATTTTGTAGTAAACTCTCAAAAGGCGATTTTCGCTAGATTTTGCCGCTTTTTTCGACTTTTTGGGAATGGTTTGCGTATACCTTTTTTATTGATTATGGACCAATTCACCTCTTATTATCATCATGTATCATGATTATCATCATTATATCGTATCTCATCATTACATCATTGAGGGCATGCAGTATCATCATCATTATCATCATTATTGCAATTATCGGTCATCATTATTGCAATTGTTTTCATTATTATTGGGCATTATGGGTGATAGTATATATTTTTGCATGTGGCTACTAAATAACCACGAACGAAGTGTGATGAGGGAGTATAATAACATATTTACAATAATAACGATTTAGTAAATAATTATTTATTAATTATCTTAATTAGTATTCGTTATACTGTAATTATTACTTTTATATTATTATTTTTGCAATTATACTACCATACAAATATATTAATGAGATAATAAAGATAATGCTAATAACAATATTATAACCAATACAATATTATTATTATACTATACTTATTATTATTATTGTTATTATTATTACAGATATAGATGATTTTTTGGCATTATACTAATAATTAATATGTGGGTGGGGTAGTAATAATAATAATAATAATAATAATAATGATAAGATGAATAATAATTATAATAAAAGTAATGATAAGAAAATGATAATAATAATAATAATAATGTTAATAATATTCAAATGTTATGCAAAATTACTCTTTATCTCGTCCGTGTTTATCTCAATTATTGTTATGATTAATACATTCTGGTAATTAGTACATTATTACCCTAATAATTGCCGAAATCACCACATAACGAAAAAACGTCATTTTGCAGGATCCTCAAAATGCTATATTTTCGCTAGATTTGCCGCTTTTTGTTGCAAATGTTGGATGTTTTCTATACCTTTTTTAGATTATATATGACACAATCGCTCTTATTATCTCATCGTTGACTATATTATCGTAGTGCATTATTTCGTCGTCTTATCATCATTACACATTATCATCATTATCATCATCATTATGCAATTATTATCACATGGTAGTGCAAATTGGTATCATTATTATGGCAATAAGTTGGTTATATATATATTTTTTGCAAGATACTAATAGCGGCCTACACAATGAATATGGATAACAATAAATAATAACAATAATAGGCGATTTTATAATATTATTTATATCATTATCTTAATTAGTACGTTATTACTGTAATATTACTGTTATCGATAATTAGTTTTGCAATTACACTACCAGTACAAAAATAATAATGATAATAATAACAATAATAATGGCTAATAACAATATTAAACCACTACATATATGTATTCACTTATACTTAGTATTATTACTTGTTATTATTACAGATATAATAGATTTTTTGCAATTATACTAATAATTAAGATAATATTAATAATAATAATAATAAATTTTTTAATATAATAATAGAAGGAATAATAATAATATTATATACATAATGTAAAAATCAAATAATTTTAATAATATTCAAATGTTATCACAAAAGAATTCTCTTCGTGTGCGTGCGGATTTATCATCATTATTGTTATAATTATACAATTCGGTAATGAGTTATCATATTAGCCCTAAAATTGCCAGAAATCACCAAGAAATCGGAAAAAACGTCGTCATTTTGGGGATGAGACTCCTCAAAGGCCTATATTCGCTAGATTTTTGCCGCGTTTATCGACTTTTGGGAATGTTTTCCTTATACCTTTTTATATTATATATGGAGACACAAGGTCCTCTTATTATCTCATCGTTATCAGATTATCATCATTATTATGTTATCATCATCATTATCATCATTATCATCATTTATCACATCATTTCATCATTAATGCAATTATTATCATCAGTATTGCACTTGTTATCATTATATGCAATTAGTGGGTGATAGTATCTATTTTTGCAGTGATACAATAACCCAAACAATAGATAATGTAATGGGGACACTAATAATAACAATAATACGAGTTTATAATAATGTATTTATATCATTATCTAATTAGGTATCGTTATTACTGGTAATATGACTGGGGTTTTTTATAATTAATTATTTTTTGCAATTACTACCAGGAGCAATATATAAGAGAAAGATACAATATCGATAAGCATAATAACAATAGTATAACCACTAGCCTTATTATTATTATACTTATACTTATTATTATTATTGTTATTATTACAATATCATAATTTTTTTGGCATTATACTAATAATTAGAGAGTGAGTAATATAATATAATATAATAATAAATATATAATAGAATAATAATAATAAGATAATAAAAAATAATATGATAAATAATAATAATACTAATTTTATAATATTCAATGTTTAGCAAAAGGCGCGGTGGTGGGTCTCACTTTTTCATCAATTATTGTTATGATAATACATTCTGGGAATTCTTATCATTATACCCGAATAATTGCGCGAAATCACCAAAGAAATCGAAAAAACGGCATTGGGAGGAACTCTCAAAAGGCTATAGTTCGGCGAGAGGGGGGCCGCTGTGGTCGACGTTGGAGTTTTTCTTATACCTTTGGTAATTACTAGATGGACGACATCCCTTATTACATCATCGTGACATGATTAACATCATTATTAGCTTAACTCATCATTAGCATACATTACATGCAGTATCATCTCAATTAGCATCAGTATTGCAATTATTATCATCATTATTGCAATTGTTATCATTATTATTGCAATATTGGTTATAGTATATATTTTTGCATAATACGAATAAACCACACAAGAATAATAAGTATACCATATATACATAATAACGGTTTATAATAATTATTTATATCATATATTAATTAGGATCGTTATTACTGTAAATTTTTACTGTTATAGATAATTATTTTTGCAATTATACTACCTATACAAATAATAATAATGATAGTGAAAGAACAATAATAATGCTAAACAAGATTATAACCACTAGCATTATTATTATTTATACTTATCTTATTATTATTATTGTTATTATTACAGAATAATAGATTTTTTGTCATTTAATACCTAATAATTAAGATACTAGTAATAATAATAATAATAATAATATAATAATAATAATAAATTAATAATAATAATAATAATAGAATAAATAATAATAATAATTGACGAATAAGTAAGTAATAATTTTAATAATATTCAAGTGTTGTCAAAATTATCCAGGTTTTATTCTCACTTTTCAATTATTGTTTATTAATACAATTCTGTTATTGATTTCATTATTCACCTCTAATAATTGCCGAAATCACTAAAAGAAATGAAAAAACGTATTTGGAGTATACTCTCAAAGGCTTATATTTCGCTAGATTTTGCCGCTTTTCGACTTTTGGAATGTTTTTCTTATACCTTTTTTTATATTATGTTGGACACCATTCCTCTTTTCTCATCATCGTATCATGATTATCATCATTATTTCGTTACATCATCATTATCATCATTATCATCATTATCATCATCATTATCATCAATTATTGCAATTATTATCATCATTATTGCCAATTGTTATCATTATTAGTGAAATTATTGGAGTTATGTAATATTTTTGCATAAGTGCTAATAACCACACACTAATTCTTAATAACCATAATATAACAATAATACCGATTTTATAATAATTTATTTATATCATTATCTATATTAGTAATCGTTATACGTAATTATTACTGTTATAATAATTTTTTTTCATTATACTACCAGTACAATAATTATATGATAGATTAATAATTGCAATAACAAGATTTATAACCAATAGCATTATTATTATTATACTTAACTCCCATATCCTTATATTATGATGTTATTTGTGTGGCATATATAAATAGATTTTTTTGGCAATTATCTATAATTAAATAATAGTAATAATATAATATAATAATATAATCATAATAATAATAATAATAATATCAAATAGAATAATATAATAATGTAATATAATAATAATAAGTTTTTAATCATTTCAAATGTTATTCAACAATTCTCCTTTATTTACTCACTTTTTAATCATCATTATGTTATGATTAATCAATCCTGGTAATTTATTATCATTATTACCCTAATAATTGCCGAAATCACCAAGATCGAAAACTCATTTTGGATATACTCTCCAAAGGCTATATTTCCTAGATTTTGCCGCTTTTTCGACTTTTTTTTGGGAATGTTTTTCCTTATAACCTTTTTTATATTTATTGGACACAATTCCTCTTATTATCATCATCGTTACATGATTATCTCATTATTATCGTTATCATCATCATTATCCATTAATCATCTAATCATCATCATTATCAGCATTATTGCAATTATTATCATCATTATGCATTGTTGCTGTGTGTGTATTACGCCATTTTGGGTCGTGTGTGTGCGGTATAGTTGGTTGCAATAAGAAATAACCCAACAATATACTAGTAATAGCAATAATAATAACAATAAGACAGATTTATATAATTATTTATCTCTTATCTTAATAGTATCGTTATTACTGTAATTATTCCTGTTAAAGAATAATTATTTTTTGCAATTTATACTACCAGTAGAACAAATAATAAATAAGTGTGTGGTATAACAATAATAGGCTAATACATTATAGACCATATCATTATCTTATTTATATACTTATGCATACTTATTATTATTATGGTTATTATTACAGATATAATAGATTTTTTGGCATTATACTAATAATTAAGATATATATAATATAATCATAATATAATAATAATATAATAATAATATAATAATATAATGGGGGGGGGGGGGGGGGGGGGGACAAGGAATAATATATAATTATAATAATAATGATAATAATTGTTATAATATTCAAATGTTATCAAATTCTCTTTATTCCTCACCTTTTATCATCTTATTGTTATGAGTAATACATTCTGTTAATTATTATCATTATTACCTAATATTGCGAACACACAAAAATCGAAAAAACGTCATTTTGGAGTATACTCTCAAAAAGCTATTTTTCGCTAATTTTGCGCTTTTTCGACTTTGGCGAATGTTTTTGCCTAATACCTTTTTTATATTATATATGACAGCAATTCTCTTATTATCATCATCGTTATCATGATTATCATCATTATTATCGTTATCATCATCATGTATAATCATTATCATCATTATCATCATCATTATCTATCCTTATGCAATTATTATCATCATTGATGGCAATTTTATCAATTATTATTGCAATTATTGGAGTGTATATTATCTATTTTTCGCAATAATACTATAAACCACAACAAAATACTAGTAATACAAATATAATAACAATAAGAACGATTTTATAATAATTATTTATATCATTATCATAATTAGTATCGTTATTACTGTATTATTACTGTTATAAATATTATTTTGCACAATTATACTAACCGTACAAATAATAATAATGATAATATAACAATCATAATGCTAATTAACAATATTATAACCACTAGCATTATTATTATTTATGCTTTATACGTTTTATTATTAATTATTGTTATTATTAAGTATAATAGAGTTTTTTTGGCATTATACTAATAATTAGATAATAGTAATAATAATATAATAATAATAATAATAATAATAATATAATAATAATAATCGATAATATAATATAATGAATAATAATATAATGATAATAATAATAATAAGATTTTTAATTAATATTTCAAGATGTTATCAAAATTCTCTTTATTCTCACTTTAATCATCATTATTGTTCTGATTAATACAATTCCTGTATTATTATCATTATTACCCAAATAATTGCCGAAATCACCAAGAATCGAAAAACGTCTTATTTGGAGTATACTCTCAAAAGCTATAGTTCGCTATTTTTGCCGCTTTTTTCTCGACTTTTCGGGGAATGTTTTTCTTATACCTTTTTTTGATATTATATATGGAGACAATTCCTCTTATTATCATCATCGTTACGTGATTATCATCATAATTTCGGTATCATCATCATTATCATCATTATCATCATTAGCATATCATTATCATCCATTATTGACAATTAATTATCATCATTATTGCATTGTTGTCATTATTATTGCATTATTGGAGTTATAGTAATATATTTTTGCAATAAAACTAATACCACAACAATAATAATAGTAATAACAATATAATAACAATAAAACGATTTTTAAATAATTATTTATATCATTATCTTATTAGTATCGTTTTTACCTGTATTATTACTGTTATGTAGATATATATTTTTGCAATTATACTACCATACTATATATAATGATAATAAAACAATAATATCTAATAGCGAGGTCATATAGCCCTAGCATTATTATTTATTATACTTATCTTATTTTATATTATTGTTTATTATTACAGGATATAATGATTTTGTTTTTTTTGGCAATTATACGAATATTAAGATATGTATAATAATATAATAATAATAATAATAATATAATATATAGATAATAATAATCATAAATAATAATAATCAATTAATAATGATAATAATAAATAATAATAATTTAATAATATTCAAATGTTATCACATTCTCTTTATTCGCTCACTTTATCATCATTATTGTATGTTAATACAAATCTGGTAATTTTATCATTATTACCCTACGGTTAATGGCCGAAATTCACCAAGAAATATCGAAAACTCCATTTTGAAGATATATCTCAAAAGCTATATTTCGCTAGTATTTTGCCGCGTTTTTCACTTTTGAATGTTTTTTCTTATACCTTTTTTTATATTATAATCCACAATTCCTCTGTGATTTCATCATCGGTGTGATGATTATCATCATATTTCGTTATCAGCATCATTTTCACATTATCATGCTGTGGGTGCGAGTGCTGTCTATTATCATCATTTATTGCAATTATTATCACATTATGCAATTGTTATCATTATTGTTGCAATTATTGATTTATAGTAATTATTTTTGCAATATAGCTAAGGTGGAACCACAACAATAATAATAGGAATGCAATAATAATACCAATAATAACGATTTTATAATATTATTTATATCATTATCTTATTAGTATGTTATTACTGTACACTTATACTGTTTATAGGATAGTAATTTTTGTGCTGTGGGATACTACCAGTAACAAATAATAATAATGATAATAATAACATAATATGCTAATAACAATATTAGAACCACTAGCATTGATTTTATAATACTTATACTTATTGATTATATTGTTTTATTTACAGATATAATAGTTTTTGGCAATTATACTAATTATTAGTTAATAGTATAATAATAATAATGTGTGTAATAATAAAAATAATAATAGATAATAATAATACTAGTAATAATAATTATAATAATAATAAAATGATAAAATGTGGTAATGATAATTTTAATATATTCAAATGGTTATCAAATTCTCTTATGCTCACTTTTATCTCATTATGGTTATATTATACATTCTGTAATTATTATCATTATCCCCTATGAATTGCCGGGTCACCGGAGAAACGAAAAATCGTACATTTGGAGTTCATCTCAAAAGGCTATATTTCGCTAGATTGCACCTTTTTTCGAACTGCTTGGAATGTTTTTCTATACCTTTTTTATAATTATATATAGGAGCACAATTCCTCTTATTATCATCATCGTTATCATGATTACATCATGTATATCGTTACATCACATACTCATTATCATCATTATCATCATCATACCTCTTAATTGCAATTAGTACATCATTATTGCAATTGTTTTTATCATTATTATTGCATATTTATTGGAGTTTAGTATAGTATTTTTTGCAATAATACTAAGTACCACCAATAATAATATTAGTAGGCAAATACTATAACAATAATAACGATTTTATAATAATTATTTATATCATTTATTTATTAGTAATCGTTATTACTTAATTATACCTGTTATAATAATTATTTTTATTTTTGCAATTAACTACCAAGTACAAATAATATAAGATAATATAACCACTAATAGATGCTATAACAATATTATAACCACTAGCATTATATATATACTTGTATACTTATTATTATTATTGTTATTATTACATATATGATTTTTTGGCAATTATACTAATTAATAATAATATAATAATATAATAATAATAATAAGAATAAAATAATAATAATAATATAAATGGTAATAATAATATAATATTAAGATGATATAATAATATAATTTTTAATAATATTCAAATGTTATCAAAATTCTCTTTATTCTCACTGAGTTTATCATCATTTTGTTATGATTTACAATCTGGTAATTATTATCTTATACACTAATAATTTCCGAAATCCCAAAGAAATCGAAAATAACTTCATTTTGGAGTATACTCTCAAAGCTATATTTGGGCTAGATTTTCCGTCTTTCACTTATTGGGAATGTTTTTCTATACCGTTTTCATATTATATATGAGTGTGTGCTCTTATTATCATCATCGTTACATGATTATATACATTATTATCGTTTCATCATGGCAATTATCATCATTAGATCATTATAATCAGTCATATCATCCTTAGTGCAATTATTATCATCATTATTTCAATTTGTTATCATTATATTGCCATTATTTGAGTTATAGTATATCTTTTTGGCAATAATACTAATACCAAATACCAGATGAAAATAGAGATAACAATGAGGTGTGTGTGCTTAATAACATTTTAGTAATAATTATTTATATCATATCTATAGTATCGTTATTGTACTTAATTATTACTGTTATAGGGGTATAATTATTTTTGCAATATACTGCCAGTACCATAATATAATGATAATAATAACAATAATAATGCTAATAACAATATTATAACCACTGTACATGTATTATTATTATACTTAACTTATTTTATTATTGTGATTAGTAGATTAATAGATTTTTTGGCAATTATACTAATAAGTGTTAGGATTAAGAGTAATATAAAATAATTATAATTAATATAGTTGGTTAAATAATAATAGTATATAATAATAATAATAATATAATAAATAAGTAATGATATATAATAATAATAATAATTTTAATTAATATTCAGTGTTATCAAATTCTCTTTATTTCACTTGTAATCCTGTGTATGTTATATTAATACAATTCTGGTAATTATTATCATTATTACCCTAATAATTGCCGAATCACCCAAAGAAATCGAAAACGTCATTTTGGAGTATACTCTCAAAATGGCTAATTTCGCTAGGATTTTTGCCGGCTTTCAGAACTTTTGGGAATTTTTTTCTTATACGTTTTTTATATTATATATGGACCAATTCCGCTTATTATCATCATCGTTATCATGATTATCATCAGTATTATCGTTATCATCATCATTAGCATCAGATCACATTTCCATCATCATTATCATCATTATGCATTATTTCATCATTATTGCAGGGTGTTGTTATCATTATTATTGCATTTATTGGAGTTCATATTAATATATTTTTGCAATGTACTAATAACCACAACAATAATGATAGTATATAGCAGAATAATAACAATAATAACGATTTTATAATGACTTATTTATATCATTATCCTTAATTAGTACGTATTACTGTAATTATTCTGTTACAATAATATTTTTGCAATTGATACTACCAGTACAATAGCTAATAATATAATAATACATATAATGCTAATAACAATATTTTAACCCTAGCATTATTATTTTAAAGTTATACTTATTATTATTATTGTTATTTATTACAGAAATAGTCGATTTTTTTGGCAATTATACTAATAATTAGATAATGATGATAGTAGTGTGTATATAATAATAATAAGACATAATATTAATAGATATGATAATAATTAATATAATGATAAAATAATAATATATTTTAATAATATTCAAATGTTATCAAATTCTCTTTATTCTCACTTTTATCATCATTATTTTTATGATTAATACAATTCTGGAATTATTAGCTATTATTACCGCTAATATTGCGAAATCACCAAAGAAATCGAAAAACGTCATTTTGGAGTATACTCTCAAAAGGCTTATATGGTCGCTAGATTTTGCAGGGCTTTTTCGTGACTTTTGGAATGTTTTTTTCTTATACCTTGTTTATATTATATATGGGCACAATTTCCTCTTATTATCATCATCGTAGCATGTTATCATCATTGTTATCGTTACATCATCATTATCTATCATCATTATCATCATTATCATCATCTGTGGGTCATCAGTATTGCAATATTATCATCATTATTGCAATTGTTAATCATTATTTTTGCTGTTAGTGAGTTATAGTAATATAGTTTTTGCAATAATCTAATACCACAACAATAATATAGTTGAATAACATATATAGCATATACGTTTTATAAGAATTATTATATCAATTTCTTAAGAGTAATCGTTATTTACCACTGTAATTATTACTTGTTATACTGAATTATTTTTGCAATTATATCTTATACTACCAGTATACAAATAATAATAAATGATAATAATAACAATATAATGCCTAATACAATATTATAACAACTAGCGATTATTATTATTATACTTATAATTATTATTAGTATTGTTATTATTACAGAAGATAATAATTTTTTGGCAATTATACTAGATAAGATATAAGTTAATAATAATAATAATAATAATAATAATAATCATAATAATAATATAATATAATAATAATAATATGATATATAAACTACTGTTTTAAGATAATATTCAAATGTTATCAAAATACCTTTAGGCTCCTTTTACAATCATCATTATTTTTTATGATTAATACAGATTCTGGTAATTATTATCATATTACCCTAATAATTGCCGAAATCACCAAGAACTCGAAAAAACGTCATTTTGGGAGTATACTCTCAAAGGCTAATATTTCGGGTTAGATTATTTTGCGCTTTTTCGACTTGTTGTGTGTGTGTTGTTGTTTCTTATACCTTTTTTTATATTATATATTGACACATTCCTCTTATTAATCATCATCGTTATCAGGTATTATCATCATTTTATAGTTATCATCATCATTATCATCATGATCATCATTACATCATCATTATCATCATTCTTGCATTATTTCATCATTATTGCAATTGTTATCAATTATTATTGCAATTATTGGAATTGATGTATATATTTTTGCAGTTTATACTATACCCAAACAATAATAATAGTAATAACATAATAATAAAAATATAACGATTTTATGATAATTATTTATATCATTATCTTAATTAGTAATGTGTGGTTTTTATACTGTAATTAATACTGTTTAATAATTATTTTTGCATTATACTACAGTACAAATAATAATAATTTATAATAATAACAATAATAATTGTGTGTGTGTGTTGATTTTAACCACTATCATGTATTATTATTATACTTTATACTTATTATTATCTTGTTATATTACAGATATAGATGAGATTTTTATTGGCAATTATACTAATAATTAAGAATAGATATATAATAATAATAATAATATAATACAAATAATATAATAATAGAATAATAAACTAGTAATAATAATAATAATGATAACATAATAATAATAATTTAATAATATTCAAAGTTAGTGACAAAATTCTCTTTATTCTCACTTTTTCATCATTCTTGTTATTATTATACAATTCTGTAATTATGATCATTATTACCCAATAATGCCGGAAATCACCAGAGAAATCGAAAAACTCATTTGGAGTATACTCTCAAAGGCTGTTTATTTTCGCTAGATTTTGCCGCTTTGTCGACTAGGGAATGTTTTTTCTATACCGTTTTTTATATTATATATGGACACAATTCCTCTTATATCTCAGCGGGTATCATGATATCAAATCATTATATCGTTAGTCATCATCATTATCATCATTATCATCATCATTGATCATCATATTGCAATTATATCATCATTATTGCAATTGTTACATTATTATTGCAATTGGTCTTGGTGGTCTATAGTATTAATTTTTGCAATAATACTAATAACCCAACAATAATAAAGTATAAAAATATAATAACTGCGTGTGGTCGTGATTTTATAATATTATTTATACTATATCTTAATTAGTATCGTTTATTACTGTGTATTATTAATGTTATATAATTATTTTTGGCATTATCTACCAGTACAAATAATAATAATGATAAAATAACAATATAATGCTAATAACAATATTAGAATTAATAACCACTAGCATATTGATTATTATCCTTATACTTGTATTATTATGATTGTGTATTATTTACAGATATAATAGTATTGTGTGTGGTGCAATTATCTAATATAATAATATATAAAAATAATAAAAGATAATAATAATAATAATAATAATAATGGAGGGTCATAATAATTAATATATAATAATAATAATAATATAATATAGTAATAATAATATACTTTTAATAATATTCAAAATTGTGTTCGAAAATTCTCTTTATTCTCATTTTTCATCATTTTGTTATATTAATACAAGTCTGGTAATTATGAGCATTTATTACCCGAATAATTCCGAAATCACAAAGAATCGAAAACTCATTTGGAGTATACGTCCTCAAAGGCTATAATTTCGCTAGATTTTGCCGCTTTGTTCGACTTTTGTGTGTGTTTTTTCTTATACCTTTTTTATATTAATTATGGACACAATTCCTCTTAGTGATCATCACGTTATCATGATTATCTCATTATTATCGGTATCATCATCATTATCATCATTTATCATCATTATCGAATCATCGATTATCATTATTATTTGCGATTATTAATCATAATTATTGCAATTGGTTCATTATTTATTGCAATTATTGGAGTTATAGTATATATTTTGCAATTATCTAAAAACCACAACAATAAAAATTGTTTTAGTTAACAATATAATACAATATACGATTGTTTAGTAAGGATACGAGGGTTATTTCTATCATACTAATTATGTCGGTATTGCTGTAAGTTATTACTCTTATAATAATTATTTTTGCAATTAATACTACCAGTACAAATAAGGAATAATGATAATTAACAATAATATGCTAATCAATATTATAACCACTAGCATTATTATTAGTATACTTATACTTATTGATTATTGTTATTAGTAACAGATCGGGGGTAATAGAATTTTTTGGTAATTATACTAATAATAAGATAATAGTATAATAATAATCATACTAATGAATAATAATTGGGGGTAATGACTAATAATAATAATAATAATAATAATAAAGCATAATGATAATATAATAAAAATTTTTAATAAAAAATTTATAAATTTTCCTTTTTTTCCATTTTATAATTTTATTTTATATTTTTTAAATTTTGGAAAATTATTTATTATTCCCCTTTAATAATTCGAATCCCAAAAAATCAAAAAAAAGTATTTTAAAAAATTTAAAAAACATATTTCCTAATTTTTTTTTTTGCTTTTGGGAATTTTTTTTATACTTTTTAATTTTGGGCCAAATTTCCTTTTTTAAATAATTTATAATAATTATAATATTTTTATTTAAAATATTATTATATATATATATATAAATATTATGAATATTATTATTATTCAATTGTTTTCAATTTCTTATTATTTATATATATTTTTGAAATAATTAATCCCAAAATAAAAATATATACCCAAAAATAATCAAATAACTTTTTTTAAAAAATATTTTATTATTTTAAAGCTTATTCGAAATTTTTCCGTTTTTTTTTTTTTTGAATTTTTCCATACTTAATATGTATAAACAAAATTTTTAAATAAAAATATTTTTTCAAAAATTTTTTATATTATACTTATACTATTATATTTATTATTACAATATAATAATTTTGCAATTATAATATAATTAATTATTATTATAATATTATATTATACAATTTAATAAATATATATCCAAATTATCAATTTTATCAATCATATTATATTAACATCTTAATTTATTTCCTAATTCAATATCAAATTTTTGAATATTGAAACATTAAAATTTCCTTTTTCTTTGATTTTTCTACCTTCTATTATCAATCATTATCATCATATACAATATCATCTTATCTATTATTTCATCTTATCATTATATCATTATTCATTATTGATTTATTATTATTTATCATTATTATAATAATATAATATATTAATAATATAAACACAATAAATGATAATAATAAATATAATTTTATAATTATATCTTTTATGTTTATATTTTATTATAATTATTTTTGAATTACCTAAAATAAATAATAAAAATAAAAATAATTTGTAATATAACAGCATATTATTAAATTTTCTTTTTACTTTTTGACAGTATATTTTTTCATTATTTAATTAGATAATGGAAAATAATATATATAATTATAATATTAATATAATAATATTAATTAATAATAATAATTATAATATATTAATTCCAATCATTATTCATTTATCATTATTGAATGTTTAACATTATTAATTTTATCATTATTATCCTAATTTTGAAATAAAATTCTGAAAATAACTAATTATAACTAAAGTAACGATAATCACTAATTTAAAGTTATTTATATATTATCTAATAGGACTAATTCTGTAATTATTCTTTATAATATCTTGATTTCTACATCATTAATATTATATATACATATATTAATAATCATTATACAATTATTATAATTATTATGTTATCTTATTATATTATTATTATATTATTATTACATTATAAACCATAAAGTAATAATAATAATAAATAATAATTATATAATTATTAATATTAAGAATATAAATATTATAATAATAATAATAAATATAAAGTAAAATATAATAAATTAAATTACAATAATTATATATTATTATTATCATAGTTATATTATTATACTTATTATTATTATTATGTAATATTCGATATAAAAATAAAACTATTTTAAGTATACAGTAAAAATAATATTAATATAATTAATAATTATTAATTAATAAAATATTTAATTATAAAATCTATTATTTCATTCTCTTATTTCATTTATCATCATTATTAGTTATGATATCATCTTATTATTTCATTATCCATATTGCAATACAATAATAAAAGTCATTTAATTATTATAAGTATATTTTAATTTGCTTATCAATTTAAGAAAATAATTATATTTTATATAATATAAATTCGTTTATATCATATTTATCTATTATCATATTATGTATGTATTCTCGTTATAATATTCATTCATATCTACCATCAAATAAAATAATATAATATTCAATATATCTAAAATATCAATATTATATACTAGATTTTATTATTATACAATATAATAATTATTAATTAATATATTTATAATATTATTTTTCATTATTAATAATGTTATAGAATATATGTATAATAATATATCATATATAATAAATAATAATAATATATAATAATAATAATAATAATAAAAATTATAAATCAATTTATTATATCTTTTTATCATATTCTGTATTATTATTATGATTATCAATTTTAAATATACATATACCATAATAATCAAAATAAAAATAAATAAGAAAAAAACAATTTTATAATTAAAAGCTAATTTTCTAATTATCCTTTTTCGACTTTTGGAATGTTTCTTATATTTTTTTTATATATTATGGACAATTCCTTTATATCATAACATATATGCAATTATCATCATTATTATCGTAACTCAAGCTATTATTTCACATTATCACATTATGGACTTTTATATTTATTCAATTTTTTTTATTTGGAAATTTATTGGAGTATGATATTATATATTTTCTTTAATACTAATAATCCATAATAAATATATAATAAAATAATAATAACAATAATAAGATTTATAATAATTTATTATTCAATTTTAATTATATTTTATTATTAATTATTACTGTTATATATTATTTTCAAATTATACAGTACAATAAATAATAATATAATAATAACATAATAATACTAATAACAATTATCTAACACTATCTTATTATTTTAAACTTATAACTATTATTTTATATTATTATTACAGTAAATAATTTTTGAATAATATATAATAATAATAGTAAATATAACATAAAAATATAATATAATATATTATATAATTATAATAATATAATAATATTAATAATATTAATAATTATTAAAATTATCAAAATCTCTTTAATCTCATTTATACATATTAATTATGATTAATACATCTGGTAATTATTATCATATTACCTAATAATATCAATCACCAAGAAATCGAAAAAAATCTTTTGGAGTATACTCTCAAACTATTTTTCGCTAATTATTGCCGTTTTATGACTTTTGGGAATGTTTCTGATATACACTTTTTTATATATATACAAATCTGTTTCTAATCATCTTATCTTTATTCAATTATTTCTTATATCATCATTATATTATTATCCATCATCATTCATCATCTTATTGCATTATTATCATTATTGCATTGTTATCATTATTATTGAATCATATTATATACTTATATTTTGCAATTAAAATACCAAAATATAATAATATAATACATAATAATACAATAATACGATTTATAATAATTATTTATATAATTAATCAATAATATATTACTGTAATTATTACTTTAATAATTATTTTGATTTATACATAAATATAATGATATAATAACAATAATAGTATAATAACATTTATAACTACTACATTATTATATTATATTAATTAATATTTATAATTATACATAGATTATTATTTTATAAAATTTAATTATATATAATAAGATAATAGTTAATAATATAATAATAAAATAATAATAATATAATAATAATAATCATAATAATAATAATAATATTAATAATATTCAAATGTTATCAAAATTCTCTATTCTCACTTTTATCATCATTATGTTTAATTATATACAATTCTGGTATTATATCATTATTACCTAATAATTGCCGAAATCACCAAAGAATCGAAAAAACGTCATTTTGGAGATACTCCAAAAGGCTTATTTCGCTAGATTTTGCCGCTTTTCGACTTTTGGGAATGTTTTTCTTATACCTTTTTTTATACTTTAATATATGGACACATTCCTGTTATTATCAATCATTATCATGATTATCCATCATTATTATCGTTATCATATCTTCATCATTATCATCATTATCATCATCATTATCATCATTATGCAATTATTATCATCATTATTGCAATTGTTATCATTATTATTGCAATTATTGGAGTTATAGTATATATTTTTGCAATAATACTAATAACCACAACAATAATAATAGTAATAACAATAATAAAACAATAATAACGATTTTATAAAAATTATTTATATTATCTTAATTAGTATCGTTATTACTGTAATTATTACTGTTATAATAATTATTTTTGCAATTATATACCAGTACAAATAATAATAATGATAATAAAATAATAATAATACAATAACATATTATAACTACTATATTATTATTATTATTATTATTACATTATTATTATTATTTTAATTATAAATAATAGATTTTTGGCAATAATACTAAAAATTTAAGATAATAGTAATATAATAATAATAAAAAATAATAATAATAATAATAATAAATAAAATAATAATATAATGTATAAAATATTTATTTAATATATCAAATGTTATCAAATTTCTTTGTTCACTTTATATCATTATTGTATGATTAATACAATTCTGGTAATTATTATCATTAGTAACCTAATAATGCCGAAATTCCCCAAAAGAAATCGAAAAAACGTCATTTTGAGTATACTTCAAAGGCTATATTTCGCTAGATTTGCCGCTTTTCGACTTTTGGGAATGTTTTTCTTATAACCTTTTTATATATATCAGGACAAAATTTTCATTATTATCATCATCATTATCATGATTTCATCATTATTATCGTTATCATCATCATTATTATCATTATCATATCATTATCATATTATTGCAATTATTACATATTTTTGCAATTGTATCATTATTTTGCAATTATTGGATGTTATATATATATTTGCAATAATACAATAACCACAACAATAATAATAGTAATAACAATAATAATAACAATAATAACGATTTTTATAATATATTTAAAATCATTATTAATTAGTATCGTTATAACTGTAAATTATTATTATAATAATTATTTTGCAATTATACTACCAGTAAATAATAATAATGATATAATAACAATAATAAACTAATAAAATATTATAACCACTAGCATTATATTATTATATATTATACTTATATTATTATTGTTATTATTACAGTATAATAGATTTTTGGCAAAAATACTAATAATAAGTAATATAATAATATAATAATATAAAATAATAATAATATACTAATAATAATCAATAATAATAATGATAATAAATAATAATAATAATTATAATAAAAAATTCAAATGTTATCAAAATTCTCTTTATTTCTCACTTTTACTCATTTTATTTATGATTAATACAATTCTGGTAATTATTATCATATTACCCTAATAATTGCCGAAATCACCAAAGAAACGAAAAACGTCATTTTGAGTATACTCTCAAAAGGCTATATTTCGCTAGATTTTGCCGCTTTTCGACTTTGGAATGTTTTCTTATACCATTTTTATATTATATGACACAATTCCTTTATTATCATCATTATCATGATTATCATCATTATTTTTATCTCATCAATCAATCATTATCATCATTATCATCATAATCATCATTATTGGAATTTTTATCATATCATTGCAATTGTTATCATTATTATGCAATTATTGGAGTATATAGTATTATTTTGCAATAATACTAATACCACAACATAATAATAGTAATAACAATAATAATACATAATAACGATTTTATAATAATTATTCTTATCTTTATCTTAATTAGTATCGTTATACTGTAATTATTACTGTATAATAATTATTTTTGCAATTATACTACCAGTACAAATAAATAATAATGAATATAATAACAATAATAATACTAATAACAATATATAACATCATATATATTTATACTATACTTATGTTATAAATTTATTGTTATTATTACATATAATAGATTTTTGGCAATAATATAATAATTTAGATAATATACATAATAATATAATAATAATAATAATAAACGAAATAATAATAATAAGTAATAATAAATAATAATATATAATATTATATTTCAAATGTTATCAAAATTCTCTTATTCTCACTTTTCTCATTATTTTATGATAATACAATTCTGGTAATTATTTCATTATTACCCTAATAATTGCCGAAATCCCCAAAGAAATCGAAAAAAACGTCATTTTGGATATACTCTCAAAATGGCTATATTTCTCAGATTTTGCCGCTTTTTCGACTTTGGGAATGTTTTCTTATACCTTTTTTATATTATAATGGACACAATTCCTATTATCATCATCATTACATAATAATATTTTATATTATTTTCATCTATATCATTATAATCTTTCATCATATCATCATTTTGCAATATTATTATCATTATTGCAATGTATCATTATTAATTGCAATTATTGGAGTTATAGTATATATTTTTGCAATAATATAATAACCACAACAATAATAATAGTAATAACAATAATAATAACAATAATAAGATTTTATAATAATTATTTATATCATTACTTAATTAGTATCGTTATTACTGTAATTATTACTGTTATAATAATTATTTGCAATTAAATACCATTACAAATAATAATAATGATAATAATAACAATAATAAACTAATAACAATATTATAACACTAGCATTATTATATAACTTATACTTATTATATATTTTATTATTATCTTATAATAGATTTTTGGCAATAACTAATAATTAAGATAATAGTAATTAATAATAATTATATAATAATAATATTAATAATAATATTATAAAATATTATTAATAATAATATATAATTTTCCCAAATGTTATCAAAATTCTCTTTATTCTCACTTTTCATCAGTTATTGTATGTTTAAATACAATTCTGTTAATTATTATCATTATTACCCTAATAATTCCGAAATCACCAAAGAAATCGAAAAACTCATTTTGGAGTATACTCTCAAAAGGCTATATTTCGCTAGATTTCCCCTTTTCGATTTTGGGAATGTTTTTCTTATAACCTTTTTTATATTATATATGACACAATTCCTGTTATTACATCATCATTATCTGATTATCATCATATTATCTTATCAGCAATCATTATCATCATTATCACATTAATATCATATATCATCATTATTGCAATTATACATCATTATTGCAATTGTTATCATTATTATTGCAATTATTGGAGTTATATTATATTTTTTGCAAATAATACTAATAACCACAACAATAATAAAGATAATAACAATAATAATAACAATAATAACGATTTTATAATAATTATTTATATCATTAATCAAAAAATTAGTATCGTATTACGTAATTAATTACTGTTTATAATAATTATTTTAAAAATTTACTCAGCACAAATAATAATAATGATAAAAAATTTAACAATAATAATCTAATACACTATTATAACCAAGCATTAATTTTTATATCTTTAGCTTACTTATTATATATTGTATTTTACAGTTATAATAGATTTTTTGGCAATATAATATTAATTTAATATAATATATAAAATTAATAATAATAATATATAATAATAATATATTATTAAATATATATAATAATAATATAATAATAATAATATATAATAATATTAATAATATTCAAATGTTATCAAAATTCCTTTATTCCAATTTTATCATCATTATTTTATGATTAATACACATTCTGTAATTATTATATTATTACCTAATAATTGCCGAATCACCAAAGAAATCGAAAAAACGTCATTTTGGAATTATACTCTCAAAAGCTATATTTACTAGATTTTGCCGCTTTTCGACTTTTGGAAGTTTTTTTATACTTTTTTAATACTATATATGGACACAATTCCTGTTATTATCATCATCATATATGATTATCATTATTATTAGTTATATTATCGTTATCATTACATTATTAATCATCATTATCATCATTATTGCAATTATTATCATATTATTGCAATTGTATCATTATTATTGCAATTATTGGAGTTATAGTATATATTTTTGCAATAATACTAATAACCACAACAATAATATATTAACAATAATAATATAAAATAATAACGATTTTTATAATTATTTATAATTCTTAATTATAATCGTATTACTGTAATTATACTGTTTAAATTATTTTGCAATTATACTACCAGTACAAATTAATAATGATAATAATAACAATAAAAACTAATACAATATTATAACCACTAGCATTATTATATATAACTATACTTATTATTATTATGTTATTATTATATACATATATAGATTTTTTGGCAATAATACTAATATTAATAATAATTTTAATAATAAAATTATAATAATATAAAATAATTATAATAATAATAATATTAATAATAATAATAATAATAATAATAATAATAAAAATAATAATTTAATACATATTCAAATGTTATCAAATTCTCTTTATTCTCACTTTTATCATCATTATTATTATGATTAATAACAATTTGGTAATTATTATCATATACCCTAATAATTGCGAAATCACCAAAGAAATGAAAAAAACTCATTTGGAGTATACTCTCAAAGGCTATATTTCGCTAGAATTTTGCGCTTTTTCGACTTTTGGATTTTTTCTTATACCTTTTTTATATTATATATGGACACAATTCCTGTTATTATCATCATATTATCATGATTATCATCATTATTATCGTTATCTATCATTTATCATTATCATCATTATCATCATCATTTATCATCATTATTGCAATTATTATCATCATTATGCAATTGTATCATTATTATTGCAATTATTGGAGTAATTAAGATATATTTGAATAATACTAATTAACCACAACATAATAATAGTAATAACAATAATAATAACAATAATAACGATTTTATAATAATTATTTTATATCTTATCTTAATTAGTATCGTTTTACTGTAATTATTACTGTTATAATAATTATCTTTGCAATTATACTCCCAGTACAAATAATAATAATGATATAATAACAATAATAATCTAATAACAATATTATAACCACTAGCATTTTATTATTATACTTATATTATTATTTATTATTATTTACAGTATAAAAATTTTTGGCAATATACTAATAATTAAGTATAAATAATATAATAATAAATAATATAATAATAATATAATAATAATATATAATAATAATAATAATAATAAATAATAATAATATTTAATAATATTCAAATGTTATCAAAATTCTCTTATTCTTACTTTTATCCATCATTATTATTATGATTATAAAATTCTGGTAATTATTATCTTTATTACCTAATAAATTGCCGAATCACCAAAGAAATCGAAAAAAATCATTTGGAGTATATCTCAAAATGCTATATTTCGCTAGATTTTGCCGCTTTTCGACTTTTGGGAAGTTTTTCTTATACCTTTTTATTATTATATGGACACAATTCCTTTATTATCATATCTGGTATCATATTATCATTTATATCTTATCATAAATTTATCACATATATCATCATTATCATCATTATTGCAATATTATCAATTATTGCAATTTTAAATCAAAATTTATTATTGCAATTATGGATTATTAGTATAATTTTGAATAAATAATACCAAACCAATACAAAGAATGAAAAAACAATTATGAAATAACTTTATAATAATTATTTAATTTCTTTATTTTGAATGTTTTTCTTAATTTTTATTTATTATAAAATCTTTGCAATTATACTACCATAAATATTATAATATAAATTACAATAATACAACATATTATAACCACTACATTATATATCATTATATCTTATTGATTATTATTATTTTTGATTATTCATTTATAATTTTTTGGCATTAATACTAATATTAAAATAGTAAATAAAAAAATAAATAATAATATAACAATAATAATAAAATAATAATATTATAATAATTAATTAATATTTATAATAATATTTAATAATATTAAATGTTATCAAAATTCTCTTGATTCTCACTTTATCATCATATTTTAATGATAATAAATTAAATTATTACAATTATTACCCTAAATTGCCGAATCACCAAAGAAATCGAAAAAACGTCATTTTGGATTATACTCTCAAAAGATAATTTTCTAGATTTTGCCGCTTTTCGACTTTGGAATGTTTTTATACTTTATAATATATATGGAACAATTCCTTATTATCATCATATATATGATTATATCATTATTATCGTTATCATCATTTATCATAATTCTCATCATTATCATCATTATTATCATATTTTTTATTATTCAATTCGTATATTTCATTTTACCTAATATTGCCGAGTATTGAAAATATATATTTTTGCAATAATACTAATAACCACAACATAATAATAGTAAACAATTATAACAATAATAAGATTTTAATATATTTTATATCATTATCTTAATTAGTATCTATCTGTAATTATTACTGTTATAATAATATCTTTAATATATTACCAGTAAATATATAATATATAATAAATCAATAATATTAAAAATATTAAAAACCCTAGCATTATTATTTATATATTAGTTTAGTATATTTTGTTATATTACTATAAAAAATTTTTGGCAATAATACTAAATAATAAAATAAAATTATAATAATAATTAATAATATATAAATATATTAATTATATAATAATTATAATATAATAATATTAATATATACATCAATAATAATAATAATATTCAAATGTTATCAAAAATCTTTATTCACTTTTCACTTATTATTATGATTATACTAATTCTGGTATTATATCATTATTACCTAATAATTCGGAAATCACAAAAAGAAAATCGAAAAACGTCATTTTGAATATATCTAAAAAAGATAATTTAGATTGATTTCATTTTAAAATTTTTATATATTCAATTTATAATTTCCATTCTATTTTATCATCATTATTATGATTCACAATTCTTTTAATATTATCATTACCCCTAATTTAAATCCAAACCAAAGAATCAAACTTCCTTTTGGGAATTATTAACATTATTTGCAATTTTTCTTTTTATTTGAAATTTTTTTATATTTTTTAATATTTATACACACAATTTTTTTAATCACATTTTAATAAAATAATACATTTTATTTATATATATTATATCATTATCTTATTATTATCATTATTATTATTGATTATTAATTTTATTGCAATTTAATCAAATTATAATTTAAGGGAATTATAAATAATATTTTGAAAACTAATTAACCACACATAATTATATAACAAAAATTTTTTAAAATTACGATTTATAATATTTTTAATAATTACTAAATTAAGTATTTAAATAATTAATTTATTATTAATAATAATTTATTTGAATAATATAATAAAATAATCATAATAATAATAAAATAATATTATAAATATTAAAATCAAATTTTTTATTATACTTATATATTTTATTATGTTAATTACAATTTAGATTTTTCAATTATTACTAATAATTGAAAATAAAAAAAATAAAAAAAATAATTTTAAAAAATATTAAAGTAAAAATTTTAATTTTTTATTTTAATGTTTCAAATTCCTTTTTTATTTTATCACATTCTTTATTTTATATAATACAATTTTATTATTATCTTATTACCCTAATAATTCCAATCACCAATAATTTCATTTGAAAAACGTCATTTTGGAGTATACTCTCAAAAGGCTATATTTCCGCTAGATTTGCCGCTTTCGAGACTTTTTTTGGGATTTTTTTTTCTTTTTACCTTTTTTATATTTAGATATGACACAATTCCTGTATTATCAAGCATCATTAATCATGATTATCATCATTATTATCGTTATCATCATCATTATCCTCATATCATCATCATTATCATCATTATTGCAATTATTATCATCATTATTTGCAATTGTTATCATTTTATGCAATTAGTGAGTGATATATATAATCTTTGCAATAATACTAATGACCACAACAATATAATAGTAAAGAACAATAATAATACAATATAACTATTTTATAATAATTATTTATATCATTCTCTTAAGATTATATGGTATTAACTTGCAATTATTACTGTTATATTTGGGTGTTAGGGGAACAATTATTTTTGCAATTATACTAACCATACAAATAATAATCATGGATAATAATTGAACATATTTGGTGAATATGAATAACCAATATTATAAACGCCTAGGCATTATCATTATTATACGTATTATTATTATTATTGTTATTATTAGAGTTATGATTATATTTTTTTGGCTAATAATGCTAATAATTAAGTAAGAGTGAATAATAATAATAATAATAATAATAATATAATATATAATAATACTAATCATAATATAATAATAATAATAAAATAAGTACTACTAAGGATATATATGATAATACTAGGTTTTTGATTTTTGAATAATATTCAAAGTTATCAAATTCTCTTTATTCTGTGACTTGTGTTGTTTATGTGTCTTAGTCATTGTTGTCATGATATACATCTGGTAATTAGTAGCATTATTATTACCTAATAATTGCCGAAATCATTAAAGAAATCGAAAAAACGTCATTTTGTAGTATACGCTCAAAGGCTGTATTTCGCTAGATTTTGCGCGCTTTTCCCCCCGACCCTTTTTGGGATTTTTTTTTCTTTGTAACCTTTTTTTTATATTAGATATGGACACAATTCCTTTTAGATCATCATCTTATCATGATCTATCATCATTATTATCGTTATCATCATCATTATCCGTGTCTATTAGCATCATTATCATCATCATTATCATCATTATTGCATTATTATCATCATTATTGCAATTGTTATCATTATTATTGCAATTATTGGAGGTATAAATATATATCCTTTTTGCAATAATACTAATACCCACAACAATAAAATAGTAATAACAATAAATACAATATAACGGATTTTATACTACTTATTTATATCATTATCTTACTTAGTATTGTAATTTACTGTATATTACTTTTTCACATTATTTTTGTATTATACTACCATTACAATAATATAATGATAATAATAACAATAATAATGTTAATAACAATAAAGTTAACGATTGCAATTATTATCATTATACTTATTCTTATCATTATTATTTGTTATTATTAAGAGTTATGATATATTTTTTGGCATAATGCTAAGAATTAAGATTCCGCGTAATAATATTGGAATGTCATAATAATAGTCATAATAATAATAATAATAATAATAAAATAATAATATGATAATATAATAATAATAATAATAATGATGCTAATCCTAATAATCTTAATAATATTCAAAGTTATCAAATTCCCTCTTTTATTCTCACTTTTCTCTCATTGTTGGCATGATTAACAATTTCTGGTAATTATTATCATTATTACCCTAATAATTGTGCCAATCATTAAAGAATCGAAAAAACGTCATTTTGGAGTATCCTTTCAAAAGGCCTATATTTTTTCGCTAAATTTGCCGCTTTTTTTCGACTTTTGGGATTTTTTTTCTTTACCTTTTTTATATTATATATGGACGAAAATTCCTGTTATTATCTCATCATTAATCATGTTTCTCATTATTATCCGTTATCATCATCATTTCTCATTATCGCATCATTATCACAATTATCATCATTATGCAATTATTATCATCATTAATTGCAATTGTTATCAGTAGTATATTATTGCAATTATTTGAGTTATAGTATATTCTTTGGCAATAATTCTAATAATACACAATAATATAGTAAATAACAATAATAAATAACAATAATTAACGATTTATAATAATTATTTATATCATTATCTTAATTAGTAGTGTAATTACTGTAATTATTACTGTTATAACAATTTATTTTTGTTTGATAATGTGGAGAGATGATGAGAAGGGAAAGGGCAATTATCTACACGCAGTATACAATAATAATAGATAATAATAACAATAATAATGTTAATAACAATATTATTACGACTAGCATTATTATTATTATACTTATTATTATTATTAATTATTGTATATTATTAGGTAGGTTTATAATATAATTTTTTGGCAATAATTGCTAATAATTAAGATAAGAGTAATAATACTAATAATAATAATAATAATAATAATAATATAATAATATAATATAATAATAATATAATTGTATATTATAATAGATATAATAATAATTATATAGGTCTAGTAATATTAATAAATATTCAAAGTTATCAATATTCTCTTTATTCTCACTTTTATCATCTGTTGTCATGATTAATACAATTTCTGTAATTATTAATCATTATTACCCTAATATTGCCGAAATCATCAAAGAAATCGAAAAACGTCATTTTGGAGTATACTCTCAAAAGGCTATATATCGCGAGGATTTAGCCGCTTTTCACGAACTTTTGGGATTTTTTTTCTTTTTAACCTTTTTTATTATATATGGACACAATTCCTGTTATTATCATCATCATTATGTGTGATTATCATCATTATTATCGTTATCATCATCATTAGCATCAATTATCATCCATTATCATCATCATTATATACATATATTGCAATTATTATCATCATTTTGCAATTGTTATCCATTATTTTGCAATTATTGAGTTATAATATATAGCTTTGCACAATAATACTAATAACCAAAACAATATAAGAGTAATAACAATAATAATAACAATAAGTAACGGATTTTATAATAATAATTGTGTATATCCATTATCTTAATTAGTATTGTAATTACTGTAATCTTACTGTGATAAACAATTATTTTTTGCAATTATACTACCAGTACAAATCCATAATAATGATAATCATAAATTAATAATGTTAATAACCATTATTATAACGACTAGCAGATTTTCTTATACTTATTATTATTGTTATTATTAGAGTTATGATATATTTTTTGGCAATAGGCTAATATTAAGTTAAGAGTAATAATAATATATGATAATAATATTGATAATAATAATAAATATAATAATAATAATAATAATATAATCTATCCTACCTAATAAATAATAATAGATAGATACTAATAATAGTTAATAATATTCAAAAAGTTATCAAAATTCTCTTTATTCTCACTTTTATCATCCATTGTTGTCATGATTATACAATTTCTGGTAATTATGTATCCATTATTACCTAATAATTGCCGAAATCATCAAGAAATCGAAAAAAAACGGGCATTTTTTGGAGTATACTCTCAACGCATATTTCGCTAGATTTTGCCGCTTTTTTCGACTTTTTGGGATTTTTTTCTTTTTACCTTTTTCATATTGTATATGGACACAATTCCGTGTTATTATATCATCATTATCATAATTATCAGCCATTATTACGTTATATTGTCATCATTATCATCATTTTCATCATCATTAAAGCATCATTATTGCAATTATTATCATCATTATTGCAATTGGGTTTTTTCTCATTATTATTGCAATATGTGAGTTTTTGTATAATATATATCTTGTGCAATATACTAATAACCACAAAACAAAATATAATAGTAATAACAATAATAATAACATAAACGATTTTCTTTGAATATATTATTTATCTGGAAGTCTATTTGATCTTAATTAGTATTGGTAAAATTACTGTCATTATTTTACTGTTTATAACATTTTTGTTTGTGTCTCTCGCTTATGGGTTATACGACCAGTAACAATAATTGATACTGTAATAATAAACCAATAAATAATGTTAATAACAATATGATAAACGCACTAAGCTTATTCGTATTATACTTATTATTATTATTTTTTTTAATTAGAGTTATGATAATATTTTTTGGCAATAATGCTAATCATTAGATAGATTATAATAATAATAATATAACCCTACTAATAATAAGCATAATAATAATTAAATACTCATAATAATAATAATAACTAATATAATAATAATAATATAATAATAATAATAATATGATAATACTGAGAATATTAATAATATTCAAAGTTATCAAAATTCTCTTATTTCTCACTTGTATCATCTTGTTGTCATGATTACTACCATTTGGTATTATTATCATTTAACCCTAATAATTGCCGAAATCATCAAAGAAATATCGAAAAACGTCATTTTGGAGTACACTCTCAAAGGCTAATTTCCGGTAGATTTGTCCGCTTTTTCGAGTTTTGGGATTTTTTTTTTTTTTTTTTTTTTTTCTTTTACTCTTTTTTATTATTATATATGGACCACAATTCCTTTTTTATCATCATCATTATCATGTTATCATCATTATTATCGTTTATCATCAATCATTATCATCATTATCATCATCATTCTCATCATTATTGAAATTATTATAATCATTATTGCAATTGTTTTATCATTATTTATTGCAATCATGGAGTTATAATATATATCTTTTCAATAAACTTAACCCAACATAATAATAGTAATAACAATAATAATAACAATAATACCGATTTTATAATAATTATTTATATCATTATCTTAATTAGTATTGTACTTACTGTACTTATTACGGTATAACAATTATTATTTGTAATTATACTACCATACAAATAATCATAAATGAGAATAATCACAATAATAATGTTAATAACAATATTATAACGACTAGCATGATTATTATTACTACTTATTATTATTATTATTATTATTGTTATTATTAGAGTTATGATATATTTTTTGGCATAATGCTAATAATTAAGATAAGAAGTAATAATTAATAATAATAATAATAAATACTACATAATAATAATATAATAATATAATAATAATATAATAATAATAATAATACTAATAGTAATAATATTCAAAGTTATGAAATCTCTTTATTCTCCACTTTTATTCATCATTTTGTGTGTGTCATGATTAATACAATTCTGGTAATTATTATCATTATTTACCCTAATAATTGCCGAAATCATAAAGAAATCGATAAAACGTACTTTTGGTATACTCTCAAAAGGCTAGATTTTCCTAGATTTTGTCGCTTTTTACGACTTTTGGGATTTTTTTTCTTTTACCTTTTTGTATATTATATATGGAGCACATTCTGTTATTACATCAGCATTATCTAATTATCATCATTATTATCGTTAGCAATCCTCTATTAGCATCATATTGCAATTTTTATCATCATTATTGCAATTTTTCTCATTATTATTGCAATTATTGGAGTTAAAATATATATCTTTGCAATAATACTAAATAACCCCAACAATATAATATAATAACAATAATAATAACAATAATAACGATTTTATAATATTATTTATATCATTATCTTTATTAGTATGTATATACTGTAATTATTACTGTTATAAAAGACAATTCTTTTTTTGCAATTATACTACCAGTACATATAATTAATGATAATAATAACAATAATAATGTTAATAACAATATTATAACGACTAGCAGTATTATTATTATACTTTTATTATTGATTTATTTTTATTATTTAAGTTATCTAATATTTTTTGGCACTATAATAATAATTAAGGTGTTGTTGTTGGAGTAATAATAATTAATATAATAATATATAATAATAATATACTAATAATATAATACTAATCATAATATAATTGAGAATAATGGTAATACGAATAATATTAATATATTCACAAGTTTCAAAAATTCTCTTTTATTCTCACTTTTATCATCATTGTTGTCATGATTAATGCCAATTCTGGTAATTATTATCATTATTACCCTAATAATTGCCGAAATCATCAAAGAAAATCGAAAAACGTCATTTTGGAGTATACTCTCCAAAAGGCTATATTTTTCGCTAGATGTTTGCCGACTTTTTTTTCGACTTTTTGGGATTTTTTTTCTTTTACCTTTTTTTATATTCTATATTGGACTAACAATTCCTGTTATTATCATCATCATTTATCAATCATGATTATCATCCTTATTATCGTTATCATCATCATTATCATCATTATCCATACATTATCTATCATTAACTCATTATTGCAATTATTATCATCATTATTGCAATGTTTATCATTATTATTGCAATTATTGGAGTTGAATAATATATATCTTTGCAATAATACTATAACCTACAACAATATTAGTAGTAATCACAATAATAATAACACTAATAACGATTTTATAATCAATTATTTATTCCTTATACTTAATTAGTATTATATTACCAGTAATTATTACTGTTATAGACAATTATGTTTTGCAATTCTCTACTAGTACAATAATAATATGATATAATAACAATAATACTTGTATAATAACTATAATTATAAAGACTATCATTATTATTTTATACTTATTTATTATTATTATTATTTGTTATTAATTAGAGTTATGATATATTTTTTGGCAATAATGCTATAATTAAGATAAGAGTAATAATAATAATAATAAAATAATAATAACTACTAATCTAATAATAATACTATAAAATTAATAATAATCATATAATAATACTATTACTAATCTTCACAAGTTATCAAAATTCTCTTTATTCTCACTTTTATCATCATTGTTGTCATGATTAATACAATTCTGGTAATTCTTATCATTATTACCCTAATACTTGCCAAAATCATCAAAGAAATCGAAAAAACGTCCGTTTGGGTAAACTCTCAAAAGGCGATATTCGCTACATTTTGCCGCTTCTTCGACTTTTGGGATGTTTTTTTCTTTTTAAACCTTTTTTATATTATATATGGACACATTCCTGTTTACTATCATCTCATTATCATGATTAATCATATATATTTATCGGTTATCATCATCATTTCTCTTATCATCATTATCAATCATTATCATCATCATTATTGCATTATTATAACATTATTGCAATTGTATTATTATTATTGCAATTATTGGAGTTATAATATATATCTTTGCAATAATACTAATAACCACAAACAATAATAATAGTATAACATAATAATACAATAATAACGATTTTATAATAATTATTTATTCATTATCTAATTAAGGTATTGTAATTACTGTAATTATTACGGTTGCTAACAGTAGTGTGGATTTTGGGTGTGTGTCTAGTGGTTTATACCTGTTACCAGTAGTGTGTACAAATAATAATAATGATAATAATAACAATAATAAATGTTAATAACAATATTAATAAGACGACTAGCATTATTATTATTATACTTATTAATTATTATTCTTATTTTTTATTTCATTGGAGTTTCAGTTGATATATTTTTAGCAATAATGCTAATAATTTAGATAAGAGTAATAATAATAATTATAATAATAATAATAATAGTATATAATAATAATATAATATATAATATATAATAATCATAATTGATAATACTCAATAATATTAATAATATCAAAAGTTATCAAAATTCTCTTAGGTTCCCTCCTGCTTTGATCATTCATTGTTGTCATGATTAATACAATGTCTGTTACGTATTATCATTATTTACCCTAATAATTGCCGAAATCATCAAAGAAATCGAAAAAACGTCATTTTGTGTTTGTAATATACTCTGAAAGGCTATATTTCGCTATATTTTGCCGCTTTTTTTCGACTTTTGGTATTTTTTTTCTTTTACCTTTTTATATTATATATGATGGAACACAATTCCTGTTATTATCATCATCTTATCATGATTATCATTCATTATTTCGTTATCATTCCATCATTATCATCTTATCATCATTCATCTCATTATCATCATTATTGCAATTATTATCATCATTATTGCACAATTGTTATCATTATTATTGCATTATTGGAGTTGAATATATATCTTTTGCAATATACTAATAACCACAACATAATAATAGTAATGAACAATAATTATAACAATGTTTTTTGGTGGTTGAGGTGTGGTCTACGTATATTTTATATGTTTTTGTAGTTTTAGTTTATTATGATCTTATCTTAATTAGTATTGTAATTACTGTATTATTACTGTTATAACAATTATTTTTGCGAATTATACTACCAGTACAAAATATAATAATGATAATATACAATAATAATGTTAATCCATATTAAACACTAGCATTTTATTATTATACTTATACTTTTTATTATTATTGGTTTATTATTAAGTTTATGATATTTTTTTGGCAATTAATTGCTAATAATTAGATAGGTATATAATACTTAATAAGAATAATAATAATCATAATAATATAATACTAATAATAATAATAATATAATATAATAATACTGATAATACTAATAATATTAATAATATTCAAAAGTTATCAAAATTCTCTTTATATATCTCACTTTTATCATCATTGTTGTCATGATTAATACAATTCTGGTAATTATTATCTTATTACCCTAGGTTGGATTAGGGTTGGTGTCTTGGCTCAAGATCATCAAAGAATCGTTGGGCGGGGGGGAAAAACTCCATTTTGGAGTATACTCGTCGTAAGGCTATTTTCGCTAGATTTTGCCGCTGTCTTCGACTTTGGGATTTTTTTTCTTTTACTTTTATATTATATATGTGGACACAATTCCGTTGTGTTATTATCATCATCATTATCATGATTATCATCATTATTATCGTATCATCATCATTATCATCATTATCATCCATTATCTCATCATTATTCATCATTTTGCAATTATTATCAGCATTATTGCGAATTGTTATCATTATTTTATTGCAATTATTGGAGTTACTAATGTATATACTTTGCAATAATGTAGCTAGTGGGCTATATGTACCTAACAACAATTAATAATCGTCTAACAATATAATAACAATAATAACGATTTTTAATAATTATTTATATCATTATCTTAATAGTATTGGTAATTTACTGTAATTATTACTGTTATAACAATTATTTTTCAATATACCTACCAGTCCAAATATAATAATTGATAACAATAACAATAATTTAATGTATACAATATTATAGAACGACTAGCTGATTATTATTATCTTTTATCTATTATTATTAAATTATTGTTATTTTAGAGTTAATGTGTATCTATATATTTGTTTTGGCAATAATGCCTAATATTATTGTAGTAAGAGTTGTATAATATGAATTTGGATAGATAATCTACTATATAATAATAATAATAATAATATAGTAAATATAAATACTAATGATAATACTTAATAATATTAATATATTCAAATCTAGTGTTCTCAAATTCCTTGATTCTCAATTTTACATCATTGTTGTCATGATTTAATAACAATTCTGGTAATTATTATCTTATTACCCCTATACTTGCAGAAATCATCAAGAGAAATCGAAAACATCATTTGGAGTATACTCCTCAAAAGGCTATATTTTTGCTAGCATTTTGCCGCTTTCTCGATTTCGGATTTTTTTTCTTTTACCTTTTTTATAATTATATATGGACACAATTCCTGTTATTATCATCATCATTATCATGATTATCATCATTATTATCGTTTCATCCTCATTATCATCATTATCACATTATCATCATCATTTCATCATTATGGTCAATTATTATCATCATTATTGCAGTTGTTATCAATTATTATTGCAATTATTGGAGTTATAATATATATCTTTGCACTATAAGCTTTCATAACCACGAACATATATGGAGTAATGACAATAATAATAACAATAATAACTATTTTATAATAGATGTTGCATTGGTTGACTCATCATTAGTCTCTTAATGTGTGGTTGGGGTGGGGTCGGTATTGTAGTGGTTGTCGTCTGGTAATTATTACTGTTATAACTGTAATTTGGTATGTGGTTTTTGCATTGATAGTTTTATTGTACTTACCTTGGGAGTACCATAATACTAATGATAATACTAACAATAATATGTAATAACCAATATTATAACGACTAGCATTATTATTATTATAACTTATTTTATTTATTATTATTGTTTATTATTAGAGTTATGATATATTTTTTTTGGCAATATGCTAATAATTGAGATACAGAGTAATAAAATAATAATAATATAAATAATAATATAATAATAATAATAATATAATCTAATAATAATATAATTAATAATAATTCATACTAGTAATACTACTAATATTCATACTATTACCCAGATTATAAAAATTCCTCTTTATTCGCCTTTTATCATCATTGTTGTCATGATTATACAATTCTGGTAATTATTAATCATTATTACCCTAATTAATTGCCGAAGCATCAAAGAAATCGAAAAAACATCATTTTGGAGTAAAACTCTCAAAAAGCTATAATTTCGCTGGTTTTTCCCCTTTTTCGACTTTTAGGATTTTTTTTCTTTTACTTTTTTATATATAAAATGGCACAATTCCTGTTTATTATCTCATCATTATCATGATTATCATCATTATTATCGTTATCATCACATTATCATCATTATCATCATTATCATCATCATTATCATCATTATTGCAATTATTATCATCATTTATGCAATTGTTATCATTATTATTGCAAATTATTGGAGTTATATCTATATCGTTGGCAATAATACTAATAACCACAACAATATATAGTAATAACAAAATAATTCTTTGATCATTATCTTAATTAGTATTGTATTACTGTAAATTATTACTGTTATAACATTATTTTGGCAATTATACTACCAGTACAAAAATAAGTAATGATCATAATAACATAATAATGTTATAACAATATAATAAACGCTAGCACATTATTATTATTATACTTATTATTATTATTAACTTATTATTGTTATTATTAGGGTTATGATATATTTTTTTGGCAATAATGCTAATAATTAAGGATAAGAGTAATAATAATAATAATAATACTCATAATACTAAAATAATAATAATAATAATTATTATTATTATTATTATTATTATATTATATTATATACTAATAATATTAATTAATATTCAAAAGGTTCATCAAAATCTCATTTATTCTTCACTTTTATCTTCATTGTTGTCATGATTAATACAATTCTGGTAATTATTATCATTATTACCCTAATAGATTGCCGAAATCATCAAAGAAATCGAAAAAAACGTCATTTTTGGAGTATACTCCTCAAAGGCTATAATTTCGCTAGATTTTTGCCGCTTTTTCACTTTTGGATTTTTTTTTTTCTTTTACCTTTTTTATATTATTATGCACACATTCCTGTTATTATCATCATCATTATCCATGATTATCATCATTATTATCGCGTTATCATCATCATTATCATCATTAATCAATCATCATTATCATCATTATTCAATTATTATCATCATTATTGCAATTGTTATCATTATTATTGCAATTATTGGAGTTGTAATATATACTTTGCAATAAATACGAATAACAGAACAATAATAATAGTATAACCAAGATAATACAATAATAACGTTTTTAATAATTTTTATATCATTATCGTTAATTAGTTATTGTATTCTGTAACTTATTTACTGTTATAACAATTATTTTTGCAATTATCCTACACATTACAAATAATCATAATGATAATAACTAACAATACTCATGTTAATACCAATATTATACGACTCTAGCATTATTATTATTATACTTATTATTATTATTTTTATTGTTATTATTAGAGTTTGATATATTTTTGCAATAAATGCTGAATAATGAAGATAAGATTAATAATATATTGATAATTAGTTGATAATAATAATAATACTACATAAATAATAATATGCAATAATAATATAATAATAATAATACTACTCATAATAATAATATACTAATAATCCCTGATAATACTAATATTATCCTACTTTTAAAAGTTATGAAGAATTCTCTTTATTCTCTCTTTATCATCATTGTTGTCATGATTAGATACCATTCTGGTATTATTATCATTATTTATTACCCTAATAATTGCCAAATCATCAAGAAATCGAAAAAAAACAAAACAAAAAAAAAAAAAAAAACGTCATTTTGGGAGCATACTGTCATAAAGGCTATATTTCGCTAGATTTGCCGCTTTTTTGTTTCGACTTTTGGGATTTTTTTTCTTTTAACCTTTTTTATATTATGGTAGACACATTCCTGGTTATTATCATCATCATTATCATGATTATCCTCCTTATTATCGTTATCATCATCATTAATCATCATTACGTCATTAATCATCATCATTTTCATCATTATTTGCATATTATTTCATCATTCTTGCAATTGTTATCATTATTATTGCAATTATTGGAGTTATAATATATAATCTTTGCAATAATACTAATAACCGCAAACAATATAATAGTAATACAATAATATAACAATAATAACGATTTTTATAATACAATTATTCATATCATTTCTAATAGTATTGTAATTACTGTAATTATTACTGTTATAACAATTAGTTTTTGCAATTATAAATACCAGTACAATAATAATAATGATAATAATACAATAATAATGTTAATAACAATATCTAGCTGCCTTAAAGCATTATTATTATTCTACTTATTATCATTATTATTATCGTTATTATTCGAGTTACGGAATATTTTTTTGGCAATTCTGCTAATAATTAAGATAAGTAATAATAATAATATAATAGATAAGGAATAATAATAATAATAATAATAATATCGGTGTTAATATGTAGGTATGTTGATGTAGTTTGGAAATTTTATAGATAATCTGTTATAATAATAATGATAATACTAATAATATTAATAATATTCAAAAGTTATCAAAGTATCTCGTTTAGTGTTGGCTCACTTTTATCATCATTGTTGTCCGATTGAGGTTATACTAATGGTTGTGGGGTGCTGGTGGAATTATTATCATTATTTACCCCTACATAATTGCCGAATCATCAAAGAATCGAATAACGTCCATTTGGAGTATACTCCTCAAAGGCGATATTTTTGTAGATTTTGGCCGCTTTTTCCGATTTTGGGAATTTTTTTTCTTTTCCTTTTTTATATTATATATGGACCAATTCCTGTTATTATCATCATCATTATCAGATTATCATCATTAGTATCGTTATCTCATCATTATCATCCTTATCATCATTATCATCATCATTATCATCATTATTGAAATTATTATCATCATTATTGCATTGTTATCATTAATGAAGTGCACTTATTGGAGTTATAATAGTTGATATCTTTGCAAGAATGCTAATACCACAAACAATATAATAGTAAAAATAATAATAACAATAATAACGAATTTTATAATAAACTGATTTATATCATTATCTTAATTAGTATTGTGTAATGTAGGCTTGTGGTGGGGGGGTATTATTACTGTTATAACATTTTTATTTTTTGCAATTATACTACCAGTACAAATAATAATAATGATAATAATAAACAATAATAATGTTAATAGCAATATTATAACGACTAGCATTATTTATTATTATACGTATTATTATTATTATTATTGTTATGATTAGAGTTATGAATTTTTTTTGGCCATAATGCTAATAAGGGTTCGTGATATAAGAGTCATGAATAATAATAATAATCATAATAATAATATAATATAATTTTTAATGTATTATAATACTTCTAGTAATACTGAATAATACTGCATTGGATAATAAATAATAAGAATAATATAATATAATAATAATAATAATAATAATTACTCATAATAATAATATAATGATATACTAAGATATTAATAATATTCACAAGCTTCTCAAAATTCTCTTTATTCTCACTTTTATCATCATTGTTGCATGATTACTAATTCTGGTAACTATTATCATTATTACCTTACATAATTGCCGAAATCACCAAAAAATCGAAAAAACGGTCAGTTTGGAGTATCTCTCAAAAGGCTATATTTGCGCTACAGATTTTGCCGCTTTTTTCGACTTTTGGGATTTTTTTTCTTTTTGACCTTTTTATATTATATGTGGACACAATTCCTGTTATTATCATCACATCGTTTCATGATTATCATCATTTTATCGTTTATCATCATCATTATCATCATTATCTCAGTATCATCATCATTATCATCATTATTGAAATTCTTATTATCATTATTTGCAATTGTTATCAATTTTATTGATTGCAATTATTTGAGTTATAATATATATCTTTGTGCAATAATACTAATAACCACAACAATAATAATAAGTAATAGAATAATAATAAAACAATATAACGATTTTATAATAATTTATTCTATCATTATCTGAATTAGTATTGTAATACTGTAATTAATTACTGTTATAACAATTTATTTTTTTGCAATTATACTACAGTACAAATAATAATAATGATAATAATAAACAATAATAATGTAATAAACAATATTATACGGTATGCAGTATTTCTTATTATACTTATATTATTATTTTATTTGTACTATTCAGAGTTATGATTATTTTTGGCAATAATGCTAATAATTACGATAAGGTAATATAATAATAATATAATAATAATATAATAGTAATAATAATAATAAAAATCAATAATAATAATAATAATAATAATAACAATAATAATAATAATAATATATCATACTATTATTAATAATTTCAAAACTTATCAAAATTCTCTTTCTTCTCACTTTTAATCATCATTGTTGTCATGATTAATACAATTCTGGTAATTCTTATCATTATTACCCTAATCATTGCCGAAAATCATCACGAGAAATCGCAAAAAGTCATTTTGGAGTATACTCTCAAAAGGCTATATTTCGCTAGATTTTTGCCGCTTTTCGCTTTTGGGGATTTTTTTTTCTTTTTAACCTTTTTATCGATATAGGGCACATCCTGTTATTATCATCATCTTATCATAATTATCATCATTTATGTATCGTGTGGTTATCATCATCATTATCATCATTATCATCATCATTATCATCATTATTGCAATTATTATCATCATTTTGTCAATTGTTATCATTATTATTGCAATTAATTGAGTTATAATGTGTATTTTTCAATACTATAATACTACAACAATAATAATGTACTAACATAATAATAACATATAAACGATTTTATAATTAATTATTTCTATCATTATCTTAATTAGTATTGTAATTACTGTAATTATTACTGCTATACAATTATTTTTGCAATTATACTACCCACTACCCATAATAATAATGAATAATAATAACAATAATAATGTTTAATAACAGAATATTATAACGACTAGCATTCTGATTCATTTACTTATTATTATTATTATATTATTATTGTTATTAATTAAGTTATGATATATTTTTTGTGCACAATATGTGTGCCTATGAATTGTTATCAAGATAGGGGGTAAAATAATATGACTAATAAAATGTTTAATCATACTAATATGGGTGGGGTGATAATAACAATCATAATAATAATCTAATAATAATACTAATAATAATAATAATAATAATGTAATTATGAAATACTATAATATTAATAATATTTTGGCAATGTAAGTTCTCACAAATTTTCATCTTTTTCTCACTTTTATCATCATTGTTGTCATTGAGTAATTTCAATTTGGTATTATTATCATTTTACCCTAATAATTGCAGAATCATCAAGAAATCGGAAAAAAACGGTCATTTTTGGAAGTATAATCTCAAAAGGCATACTTTCGCGGTTATCTTAGATTTTGCGCTATTTCGACCTTTGGGATTTTTTTCTTTACTTTTTTATAATATATTATGGAACACAATTCCTGTTATTTATCATCAGTCATTACATGATTATCTTCTATCCTTATTATCGTTATCATCATCATTATCCTCTTATCTCATTATCATCATCATTATCATCATTATTGCAATTATATCATCATTATTCTATTGTTATCATTATTTATTGCAATTATTGGAGTTAAAATTTATGATCTTTGCAAAAGCTAAAATAATTGCGTGTTCACAACCGTAGATAATACTAGGGTTTGTGTAATATCATATGTTAATGGGTAAACAATAATACGATTTGGTATAATATTATTTCTATCATTATCTTATTATATGTAATTACTGTAATTATTACTGTGTAACAATTATTTTTGCAATGTATACTACCAGTACAAATAATAATAATGATAATAATACAATAATAATGTTAATAACAATTTATAACGACTACATTATTGTTATTTATACTTATTATTATTACTATTATATGTTATTATAGAGTTATTAATATTTTTGGAAATACTGCTATTGCGTATTTAAAGAACTAAGAGTATTTCTCCTAATTATAATCATAGATGGTCAGATCATAATAAAATATAATAATAATAATAATAATATACGAATAATATAATAATAATAACAATAAGCTAATACTAATAATATTACTATATATTCAAAAGTTATGAAATTCTCTTTATTCTCACTTTTAATTCATCATTGTTGTCATGCTTAATACAATTCTGGTAAAGTATTATCATTATATCCCCATAATAATTGCCGAATCATCAGGAATCGAAAAACGTCTTTTAGGCATGTATACTCTCAAAAGCTATATTTCGCTAGATTTTGCCGCTTGTCGACTTTTTGGGAATTTTTTTTTTTATTTACCTTTTTTATATTATATATGGGATGTTTCTTCAATTCCTGTTATTATCATCATCAATTCTCATTATTATCATCATTATTACTTATCATCATCATCATCATTATCATCATTATCATCATCATTATCATCATTATTCAATTATTATCATCATTATTGCATTGTTATCATTATTATTGCAATTATTGGAGTTATAATATATATCTTTGGTCAATAATTTGATGTTCTGTTGTGTAATACACACTGGTTGGTGAGGGATAATAGATATTAGATAACAATAATATAACAATAAAGACGAATTTTAAAAATAATTATTATGTCATATCTTAATTAGTATTGTATTACTTGTACTTATTCTGTTATACACAATTATTTTTGCAATTATACTACCAGTACAAATAATAATTAATGATAATTAACAATGAATAATGTTAATAAACAATATTATAAACGACTTAGCATTGGTCTGGTTGTTTTTTATTATTATTATACGTTATTTTTATTATTATTATTGTTTATTATTAGGAGTTATGAATTATTTTTTGCCATAATTGGCTTGATATTGGATGTGATTGTAAGATAAGAATACTATAATAAGAATAACAATAATAATAATATAATAATACTAATAATAATAATAAGAATATAATCATAATCAATAATGATAATCACTAATAATATTTAATAATATTCAAAAGTTATCAAAAATTCTCTCTATTCTCACTTTTATCATTGTTGTTGTCTTCTTAATACAATTCTGGTAATTATTTTCATTATTACCCAAGATTGACACGGGGGGGGGGGGGGAATCATCAAAGAAATCGAAAAACGTCATTTTGGAGTATACTCTCACAAAGGCCGATATTTTCGCTAGATTTGCAATTATTCGACTTTTGGATTTTTTTCTTTTACCTTTTTTTTATTTATATAAGACCAATTCCTGTATTATCTCTAATATCATCATTGTATTATCGTTATCCATCATCATTATCATCATTATCTCATTTCATCATCATTATCATCATTATTGCAATTATTATCATCAGTATTGCAATTGTTATCATTATTTTGCAATTATTGGAGTTTATAAATTATTATCTTTGCAATAATACATATAACCTACAACAATAATAATAGTAATAACACTAATAATACAATATAACGAATTTATATAATAATCATTCATATCATTATCTTATTGGTATTGTAATCACTGTAATTATTACTGTTAACAATTATTTTTGCAATTATACTACCTAGTACAAATATAATGAATGGTCTATATAATAACATACTTAATTGGGTTAGATGTGTTTATTTAACATATTAATAACGCTCGCATATTAGTATTATACTTTATTATTATTATTATTATTGTTATATTAGTGTTATGATATATTTTTTGGCATCAATGCTAATAATTAGATAAGAGGTAATAATAATTAATAATAATAATTATCATGGATTATCATATAAAATAATATTGATGAATAATATAATAAATAATGATGAATACTATAATAATTAATAATATTCAAAGTTATCAAAATTCTTTTTATTCTACTTTTATCATCTTGTTGTCATGATTAATACAATTCTTGTAATTAATTATCATTATTTACCCTAATTGGGGGCTCTTGATGTGTTGCCGAAGCTATTTGTCAAAGAAATCGAAAAAACGCAACGGTCATGTTGGCGTATACTTCAAAAGGCTATATTTCGCAGGATTTGCCACTTTTCGACTTTTGGGGATTTTTTTTTCTTTTGCCTTTTTTATCTTATATGATGGACGTGTTGTACAAATTTCCTTTATTATCATCATCATTATCATGATTACTCATCATTTTTATCGTTATCATCATAATTATCAATCATTATCATCATTACATCATCATTTATCATCATTTTGCAACTTTATTATCATCATTATGTGCAATTGTTATCATTATTATTGGCAATTATTGTTGGTGAGGTTATAATGATATCTCTTTTGCAATAATACTATACACAACAATAAAATAGTAATAACAATAATTAACAATAATAACGATTTTTATAATAATTATTTATATCATTATCTTAATTAGTATTGTATTACTGTAATTAAATTACTGTTTTTCTATGACATATTATTTTGTTGGCTATATATTTATATACTACCAGAACAAATAATAATACTGATTAATTACATAAGATTGTGTTTGAATAACAATATTATAACGACTAGCATTATTATTCTTAACTTATTTATTATTATTCATTTTGTTATTATTAGAGGTATGAAGATTATATTTTTTTGCATCATGCTAATATTAAGATAGAGTAATAAATAATATGTTGTGTTAATAATAAAAATAAGAACAGGTTATTTATAATAATAATTAATAACAATAATAATATAATAAATACTAATCATAATAATAATAATAATAATAAATACTAATAATAATAATAAAAATAATAAAATAATAATAATGATACTACAGATGTTGTGTGGGATTGCTTAATAATATTCAAATTGTTTATGCAAAATTCTCTTTATTTCACTTTTATTCATCATATTGTTGTTGTTCCATGATTAATACAATTCTGGTAATTATTGCTCATTATTACCCTACTAATAGGGACGTCCGAAATCATCAAAGAATCGAAAAACGTAATTTGGATATACCTCTCCAAAAGGCTATATTTCGCTAGATTTTGCCGCTTTTTTTTTTATCGACTTTTGGATTTTTTTTCTTTTACCTTTTTTAATATTATATCTGGCATTGGCGAATTCCTCTTTATGTTTCATTCATCATTTCATGATTTATCATCATAAAAATATTATCGGTGTATCTCGTAGTTTTTGCGATCATTATCATCATTATCATCACATTATCATCATTATTGAAATTATTATCATCTTATTGTGGGGGGCCCCCAATTGTTAACATTATTATGCAATTGTTGTTATATTGGTGGGGAGTTATAATTATATCTTGTGCTCAATAATACTAATAACCCCAACACTATAATAGTAAGCACAATAATTAATACATAATACTATTTTTATTAATAATTATTTATATCATTATCTTAATAGTATTGTAAATTACCTGTAATTTTCCTTTATAACAATTTTTTTGCAATTTACTACCAGACAATAATTAATAATGATCATAATAACAATAATAATTGTTTAGTAACAATATTATAGCGACTAGCATTATTATTCTTATACTTATTATTATTATTATGATATTGTTATTATTAGAGTTATGATATATGTTTTTGCAATATCTAATCAATTAAGATAAAAGTATAATAATAATATAATATAATAATAATAATAGAATAATATAGATAATAATAATAATAATAATAATAATAATAATAGTACTAGAAATTATAACACTACTCATATTAACTATATTCAAAAGTTATCAAAATTCTCTTTATCTCACTTTTATCATCATTGTTTCATGATTTCATACATTCTGGTATTATTATCATTATTACCCTAATAATTGCCAAAATCATCAAAGAAATAAAAAAACGTCATTTTGGAGTATACTTTCAATGCTATATTTCGCTAGGATTTTGCCCTTTTGCGACTTTTGGTATTTTTTTTTCTTTTTACCTTTTTTATATTATATATGTATAGGCATCAATTCCTGTTATTATCATCATCCTTTTATCATGGATTATCATCATTATTATCGTTATCATCATCATTATCATCATTAGCATCAGCATCATTATCATCAGGTTTGATCTGGTTTGTCAATTATTATCATCATTATTGCAATTGTTATCATTATTATTGCAATTATTGGAGTTATAATAGATATCTTTGCAATAATACTAATAACCACAACAATAATAATATAATAACAATAATATAACATAATAACGATTTTATTATATTGTGTATTTATTATCATTATCTTAATTAGTATTGTAATTATTGTAATTATTTACTGTTACAACAATCATTTTTTGCAATTATACTACCAGTAAATAATATAATAATGATAAATACAAATAATAATGTTATACAATATTTACGACCTAGCATTATTATTATTATACTTAATTTTATTATTATTATTGTTATTATTAGAGTTATGATATAATTTTTTGGCAATAATGCTAATAATTTAAAGATAAGAAGTAATAATAATAATAAATAATAATAATAATAATAAAATAAATATAATAATAATAAACATTATAATAATAATAATAATAATGATAATCTTATAATATTAATAATATTCAGTTTTTAGTTTTCAAAATTCTCTTTATTCTCACTTTACATCATTTGTTGTCAGGTGGTTTCTTTCTCTCGATGAGTATTCGGGTACCTCATTATCATTATTTTTGTGGTGGATCCCTAAGGTATTATTGCCCGAAATGCGCTATGAAGAATCGAAAAAAGCGGCATTTTGGAGTATACTCTCAAAAGCTATATTTGTTCGCTTGGTTTTTTGCGCGTTTTCGACTTTTGTTGTGATTTTTTTTTTTGTTCTCTGTTTTTACCTTTTTTATATTGCTCTTGCTCATGTATTGGTGGTTCTGTCCTGCTTTATTATGTTTTTCCTGTTATTATCATCATCATATCTGATTATCATCATATTATCGTTATCATTATCATTATCATCATTATCATCATTATCATCATCATTATTGCAATTATTATCGTCCACATCCTTATTGCAATTGTGGGTTGTATTATTATTATTTGCATGATTATTGGAGTTTATAATATTATTCTTTGCTGTATCTAGAGTCTGATGTACTAATAACCGTGTCACGGTTCTGCAATTTAATAATAGTAATCAACAATAAGTGGTTTAATTACAATATAACGATTTTTATATAATTATTTAGATCATTATCTTAATTAGTATTGTTTTATTACTGGTCAATTATTACTGTTATAACACTTATTTTTACACTTATACTACCCAGTAACAAATAATAAATATGATACTAATAACAATAATGTGTTATGTTGTTACTTAAGTGTCAATATTATAACGACTAGCATTTTTACTTATTCCTTATTATATTATTATTAGTGTTATTATTAGAGTTATGATACTTATTTTAGCAATATCGATAATTAAGATAAGGATAATTAATAATAATAATATAATAATATAATAATAATAGCTAGTAATAATAATTAATATACTATAATAATGATAATACTAAATATATTAGATAATATTCCAAAAGTTTCCAAAATTCTCTTTATTCTACTTTTATCATCATTGTTTATGATTCATAACATTCCTGGTAATATTATCTTATTACCCTAATAATTTGCCGAATCATCAAAGATTGAACAAACGTATTTTGGAGTATACTCTCAAAAGGCTATAATTTCGCTAGATTTTGCCCGCTTTTTCGACTTTTGGAATTTTTTTTTCTTTTACCTTTTTTATATATATATGGACACAATTCCTGTTTATTTACATCATCATTATCAGGATTATCATCATTATTTTATCGTTATCTCATCATTAATCATCCTTATCATCATTATCATCATCATTATCATCATTATTGCAATTATTCTCATCATTATTGCAATTGTTATCATTAATTATTAGCAAATATTGGAGTTATAATATAAATCTTTTGCAATAATACTATAACAAACAATAATAATAGTAATAACAATAAATAACAATAATAGCTCTCGACGTTTTATAATAGTTAGGTGTGTTAGGTTGATTCATTTGTGTATGCTCGTTTTAATTTGTGGTATTTTTAATTCTGTAATTATTACTGTTATAATAATTATTTTTGGCATTATACTACCGAGTACAATAATAATAATGATAATAATACAATACTAGAATGTTTATAACAATATTTATAACGACTGTAGCATTTTATTATTATACTATTGATTATTATTATTACTGTTTATAGTAGAAAGTTTATGATAATTTTTTAGCAATAAATGCTAATATTAAATAAGAGTATGATCTTTGAAGTACTAATTTTAATTAATATGTCTTGTAGATAATAAGAATATGATGATGTGTAATAAAATCGTGTTTTATAGCGGGTGATAATAATCATAAGCACTAATAATGATAATACTTAATGCTGGGGTAATAATATCAAAGTTACAAAATTCTCTTTATTCTCCTTTTATCCATCCATTGTTGTCCATGATTAATACCATTCTGTAATTATTATCATTAGTACCCTAAGTAATTGTGTGCCGAAATCATGCAAAGAAATCGAAAAAAACGTCCATTTGGGAGTATACTCTCAAGGTGTCTATATTTCGCTAGATTTTGCCACTGGTTGTGGTGTTGTTTGCGGTGTAGGTATGACTTTGGGATGTTTTTTCTTACCCTTTTTATCTTATTATGGACACAATTCCCTGTTTATTATCATCATCTTATTATGATTATCCTCAATATATTATCTTATCATCATCATTATCATCATTAATCCTCATTATCATCATCATTATCATCATTATTGGCATTATTTCATCATTAGTGCAGTGTTATCATGTATTTGGCAATTAAAATTGGAGTTATAAGATATATCCTTTGCAATAATACAATACCACACACATAATATAGTATAACAATAATATAACGAAATAATACGCGATTTAGTAATAATTATGGTTATAGTTTCAATTATCTGTGGATTGTAGTAGGTTTTGTGTTTAATTAGCTTGTACTATTACGTGTTTATAGTTTGTTGTTGTTGTACAATTATTGGTCTGGGGTGTGCATTATTTTGGTTGGCTACCGTACAAACAAATAATTGTTGTGTTTTGTAACAATATTATAACGTCTGGCCTTATTATTATCCTTATTATTATTATTATTATTGTCTTATTATAGAGTTATGATATTTTTTTTTGGCCATACTGCCTATAATAAGATAAGAGTAAGAATATAATAATAATAATAATAAATAATAATAATAGTAATAATAAATAATAACAATATATAATACTAATAAGAATAAGAATAATAATAAGAATATAATAATAATAAATAATACTTAATACTAAAATCAATCATATGAAATAATACCTAATAATCTTACTTTTGTGTGAATATTGCAAAAGTTTCAAAATTTCTCCTTTATTCCACTTTTTTTCATCGTTGTTTGTCATGTTAATACATTTCTGGTATTTTATCATTATTACCCTAATAATTGCCGGATTCATCAAGAAATCGAAAAACGTCATTTTGGAGTATACTCTCAAAAGGCTATATTTCGCTAGATTTAGCCGCTTTTTCGAATTTTGGGATTTTTTTCTTTACCTTTTTTTATCTATATATGGAAGAACTTCCTGGTGTATTATCATCATCATTATCATGATTATCATCATTATTTTCGTTATCATGTTCTTTATCTTCATTATCATTGATTATGATCATCATTATCTTCATTATTGCAATTATTTTCATCACTTATTGCAATTGTTATCATATTATTGCAATTATGGAGTTATAATATATATTAATCTTTGCAATAATACTAATAACCAAACAATATATAGTATAACCAATTATAATAACACATAATAACGATTTTAATGTATTATTTTATCATTATCTTTAAAAAATTTTTTTTTGGAGTATTGTAATTCCTGTATTATTACTGTTATAACAATTTATTTTTTGCAATTAGTTTGCTACCAGTACTGCAAATTATAATAATTTGATTGAGATAATAAAATACTCATGTTAATAACATATTATAACGACTAGCATTATTAATTATTATACTTATTATTATTATTGTTGTGTATGTTTGGTTATTATTAGGAGGTGTATTTATGATATTTTTTTGCAATAAGCTATAAGTAAGATAAGAGACAATTATAATAATAATACATAATAATCATATAATTAATAATAATAATATAATAATATAATATCAATAATAATGATAAATATAATAATATTAATAAGTTCAAAAGTTATCAAATTCTCTTTATTCTCACGTTTTCATCATTGTTTCTGTCATGATTAATACAAATTTTGGTGGCTCGTTGTGTAATTATCATTATTTACCCTAATATTGCCAGAAATCATCAAACATCGAAAACGTCATTTTGGAGTATACTCTCAAACGGCTAATATTTCGCATGATTTTGCCGCTTTTTCGACTTTTGGGATTTTTTTCTTTTACTTTTTTTATACATGTTCTATATGGACACGTGCTATTACTGTTATTTATCATCATCATATATTGTGTCGAGTTTGATTATCATCATTATTATCGTTATCACATCAGTAGCAGCAGTATCATCAGCATTTACATCATATTGCGTGTGTATTAGTTATCATCTTTTGTTTGTTGAATTGTGTTATCATTGTTGCTTGTCTTGTGTTGCACTTGTATCTAGGTTATGTGGAGGTATAATATGCACGATTATCTTGGTTGCTAGATTAATAGGACGAATACCCGTACAACAAAGGGATAGTGTAATTTTGGTATTGTGTAACGTATTTTTATGTAATAACAATCATAGCGATTTTAGAATATTATTTATATCTTATCTTAATTAGTATTGTCATACTAGTAGGTGATTTTGACTTGTTGTAGTTCTAAACAATTATTTTTGCAAATGTATACGACCAGTACAAAGAAGAATATGATAATACGAACAATAATAAGAGTGAATACAATATTTATAACGACTACATTTATTATTATTAACTTATTATTATTATTATTTTTGTTATTATTAGAGTTATGATATATGTTTTGGCACTATGCTACTAATTAAGATAAGAGTGAATAATACTAATAATACTCATATAATAATAATATAATAATACTAATATGTACTAATAATAATAATCATATATAATAATATAATAATATAAAAATATAATATATGATAATACTAATATATTAATAATTTCTAAGTTATCCAAATTCTCTTTATTCTCACTTTTATCATCATTGTTGTGCATGATTTAATACAAGTCTGGTATTATTATCATTTTACCCTAAATAATTGCCCGAAATCATCAAAGAAAGAAAAAAATCGTCATTTTGAGTATACTCTCAAAGGCTACATTTCGCAGATTTTGCCGCTTTTTCGACTTTTGGATTTTTTTTTTCTTTACCTTTTTTATATTCTATATGGACACAATTCCTGTTATTCTCATCATCATTTGGGTCTGTTCTCGGTTGAATTTTCTGGTCTTCATTATCATAGTTCCTGTGTTTGTCTATCCTTAGTCGTCATTGTTCTGATTGCTATCGGTATCAATTATTGCAATTATCCATCATTATTGCAATTTGGTGTTTTAGTGTTCTTGTCTTATTTGGTTGTTGCAATGGGGTTATTGAGTTATAATATATATCTTTGTCAAATAATACTAATAACACAACAATATATAGAATCACAATAATAATACATAATAACGTGATTTTTAATAATTATTTATATCATGTTTATCTTAATTGTATTTTAATTACTGTGGTAATATTACTGTTATAACAAAAAATGAATCTAATATGTTTTTTGGGCGTGATTCTACTACACTACCCGTACAATAATAATATGATACTAATAACAATATAATGTAATAACAATATTATACACGACTAGCATTATTAATATTAATACTTATTATTATTCATTATTATTGTCTCAGTTTATTTGTGAGTTATGTATATATTTTTTAGCAATAATGCTAATGATTAGATAAGCGTAAATTTAATAATAATTACTAATAATAATACTAATAATAATAATAATAATAATAATGATACTCTCATACTATTAATATATTCACAAGTTTCAAAAATTCTCTTTTATTACTCACTTTTTCATCATTGCTTGTCAGATTCATACCTTCTGGTAATTATTATCATTATTACCCTAATAATTGCCGAATCACAAAGAAACAAAAAAAAACGTCATTTTAGAGTAACGCTCAAAAGGGCCTATAGTTCGCTAGCATTTGCCGCTTTTTCGACTGGTTGGGAATTTGTTTTTTTTACCTTTTTTTATAATTATAATATGGAACACATTCCTCTTATTATCATCATCATTATCATGATTATCATCATATTTATCGTTATCATCATCATTCTCATCATTATCATCACTCGTCTTATTCATCATTTGGGTATGTGAATGTTCTTGTGGCATCATTTATTGCATTGTTTTATCATTATTTATTGCAATTATTGTAGTTATAATATTTCTTTTGCATAATACTAATACCACAACAATAATAATTAGTACACCATAATATAACAATAATGATTTTATAATAATTATTTATATCATTTCTTACTTAGTATTTTAATTACTTGGTAATTATACGGTTTAACATACTTATTTTTGCAATTGATACTACCCGTAAAATAATAATAATGATACTAATAACAATAATATTGTTAGAACACTATTATAACGACTAGCATTATTATTATTATACTTATTATTATTATTAATAATGTTTATTATTAGAGTTTTATTGATAATTTTTTTTGGCAATAATGCTAATAATTAGATAAAGAGTAATAATTTTTATATTTTAATAAGAATAATAATAGTAATAATAATAAGTAATATAATAATAATACTAAATACTAATAATAAATCATATTAATAAGATTCAAAAGTTATCATGAGAGTGATGCCGCTGTATGTCGCTTGGTGCGGGGGGGTAGCAGCCTGGGGTGTGTTCATATTACGGTAAATTTCGGTGTGTGTAATGGGTTGTTATAGGGTAAGTGCAGGATGACCCTAGATAAGTGCCTTGGTAATGCATCATCAAGTGAATCGAAAAAAAGGTCAGTGTGGAGTGATTACTCGGTTTCCAGGCTCTTGGTTCTCAGGGCTAAATATTTTCGCGAGAGGGGCTTCTCGTGTGGCGGACGTGGGGGATTGGGGGGCGTGGACCTTGGGGGATAGTTAGAGGGGACACAGGCCGGGGAGAGGTCGCATCATATCTGAGTATCATCAGGATTATCGTTATCATCATCATTATCATCATTATCATCATTATCATCCATCATTATCATCATTATTGCAATTATTATCATCATTATGCCATTGTTATCATTATTATTGCAATTACTGAGTTGGATAATATATATCTTTGCAATAATACTAGAACTGTTTCTGTCTTATTGTACAATTAGGTTGCGTTTATTTTGATAGTATACATTAATAATAACAATCATACGATTTTATTAATTAATTTTATATCATTATCTTAATTCGTATTGTAAATTACTGTAATTGTACTGTTATCAACAATTATTTTTTGCAATTATACTACCAGTACACATAATAATAATGATAATCATAACAATAATAATGGTTAATAACAATATTATAATAACGACTAGATTATATTAATTATACTTATTATTATTATTAGTATTGTTATTATTAAGTTATGATAGATTTTTTGGCAATAATCTAATATTAAGAGAAGAGTAATAATATAATATAATAGATAATAATCTATAATAATAATAAAAAATATACGATTATATATTGGTATGTGAATGATAATAATGATAATACTATAATATTAATAATTTCAAAAGTTACCAATTCTCTTTATTTCTCCACTTTTATCATCATTTGTTGTCATGATTAATACAATTCTCGTAATTATTATCATTAATTACCCGAATAATTGCCGAAATCTTCAAAGAAGCGAAAAAAGGTCATTTTGTGAGTATACTCCTCAAATGGTGGGTGGGTGGTGTACTATTTTTTGCTATATTTTGCCGCTTTTTCGACTTTTGGGATTTTTTTTTCTTTAACCTTTTTTTTATTACTATATGGACCAATTCCTGTTAATTATCATCATCATTATCATGATTATAATCATTATTTATCGCTATCATCATCAATTATCATCATCATTAGCATCATTATTGCAATTATTATCATCATTATTGCAATTGTTTCATTATTATTGCAATTAATGGAGTTATAATAATATATCTTTGCAATAGCCTAATAGCCACAACCAATAATAATAGTAAATAACAATAAAATAAAATAATCGATTTTCACTATTATTTATATCATTATCTTAGTTGTATTGTAATTACTGTAATTATAACTGTATACAATTATTTTTGCAATTATCTACCAGATACAATATAATAAAGGATAATAATAACTATAATAAATTTCACTAACATATTATACCGCTAGCATTATTATTATTATACTGTTCTTATTATTTTATTTTATTGTATATTATTAGAGTTATGATAGATTTTTTGGCAATAATGCTATTAATTAAGATAAGAGTATAATAATAATAATTCTCTATAATAAAATAATATAATAATAATAATAATAATACTAATAATGTAATAATGCTAATCTAATTAATATTACTATTCAAAAGTTATCAAATTCTCTTTATTCTCCCTTTTATATCATTGTTCGTCATGATTAATACATTCTGGTAATTATTTCATTATTACCCTAGATAATTGCCGAAAACATCAAAGATATCGTGAAAGAACGTGGCATTTTGGAAGTAATGGCACTTGTGCTCGAGAGTAGGCTATATTTCCTAGAGTTGTTGGCCGGCTTTTTTCGACTTTTGGGATTTTTTTTCTTTATTACCTTTTTTATATTTATATATGGGACACAATTCCTGTTATTATCATCATCATTATCATGAATTATCATCATTAATTATCGTTATCAATCATCATTATCATCATGGGTCTTCTATCATTATATCATCATTTTTTCTCATCATTATTTGCAATTATTATCATTCATTATATGTTGCAATTGTGTATCAATTATTATTGCATTATTGATATGTTATAATTGGACGCTATTATTGCCGTTGCAATAATACTAATACCACAACAGTTATAATAGTAATGATATATAATAACAATAATACGATTTTTATATTAATTATTTATAATCGTTTATTTCTTATTGTTGTGTATTTTGTAATTACTGTAATTTTACCTGTTATACAATTATTTTTGGCATTATACTACGTACAAATAATAATAATGCATAATAATAACACAATAATATAGTTAATAACAGTATTATAACGACTTTATTGCATTTTATTATTATACTTATTATTATTATTAATTATTGTTATTATTAGAGTTTATGCTATATTTTTTGGCAATATGCTAATAATTAAGATAAGAGTATAATAACAATAATATACTCATAATGGATTATAATAGAGTTATTGTAATAATAATAATAATGATATCTAAATTATATTAATAGATTGGCACTGAAGTTATCAAAATCTCTTTATTCTCCACTTCATCATCATTGTGTCATGATTAATACAAGTCTTGTAAAGTATGTTTGATTGTCTTCTTATTACCCGTCTGTGCTCTATGTCTGGATTGCCGAATCATCCATTGGGTATATAAGTGGCGAATATAAAAAAAACGTCATTGTTTGTGGTAGTTAGGTTGACTCGCAAAGGCTTATTTTCGCTTGATTTTGCCGCTTTTTTTCGACGTTTGGTTTTTGTGTTCTGTTTTACCTTTTTTATGATTATATATGGACAAAACAATTCCTGTTATTAATCTCACCATTATCATGATTACCTCATTATTATCGTTATCATCATCATTATCATCATTATCATCCTGTACGATCGGTATTCCATTAATCATCATTATTGCAATTATTATCATCATTATTGCAATTGTTTCATTATTATTACAATTATTGGGAGTTATAATATCTATCTTTGCATAATACTAATAACCACAAACATATAATAGTAATAAAAATAATAATTAACAATAATAACGATTTTCTCATATTATTTATATCATTATCTTAATTAGTATTGTAATTACTGTAATTATTACGTCATAACAATTATTTTTGCAATTATACTACCAGTAACAAAATATAATAATGCTAATAAAACAATCATACTTGTTTTAATACCAATATGGTATAACCCTAGCATTATTATTATTATACTTACTATTATATATTATTTATGTTTGGTGTTATTATTCGATGTTGTCTGATAGTGTCTTTTTGTTATGGCAAATACTGCTATATTAAGATAAGAGTATAATATAATAATAATAATTAATAATATATATAATAATAATAAATCAATAATAATATAATAATAATAATAATAAATAAATGAGTAATACTAATATATTAATAATATTCAAAGTTATCAAAATTCTCGTTATTCTCACTTTTTATCAATCCTTGTTGTCATGATTAATACAATTCTGGTAATTATTATCATTATTACCCTAATAAGTTGCCCGAATCATCAAAGAAAGCGAAAACGTTTTTTTTGGAGTAAGCTGTCTCAAAAGTGTTCTAGTTTATTTCCGCTAGATTTTTGCCGCTTTTTTCGACTTTTGGGTTTTTTTTTCACTGGGGGAAGAGGAGGGGGGGGTATGCGGCTTTTTTATATTATTATGTGGACACATTCCCTTATTAATCATCTCAATTATCATGATTCTCATCCATTATTATCGTTTTATCATCATCATTAACCATCATTATCATCATTATCATCATCATTATCATCATTATTGCAATTATTATCATCATTATGCAATTGTTATCATTATTATTGTAATTTTGGAGTTATAATATATGGTGGTTCGTTTTGTTGCACTAGGTATTGACTAATAACCGTGGTTTTGTGCGGAACAATAATAATAATAACAAAAAAATAACAAAAATCGTTTTTATAATAATTATTTTATACCTTTCTTATTTAGTATTGTAATTATGTTTATTTTTTTTGATAAAAACAATTTTTTTGCAATTATACTACAGTACAAATATAAAAATGATAATAAAACAATAAAATTAATAACAAATTATAACAAAATAGCTTTATATTATTATACTTATTATTATTTTTTTTTGTTTTAAATTAGATTTGGGATATTTTTTGGGCATAATGTAATAATTAAGAAAATAAAAAAAAAAAATTATTAATAATTTAATAATTAAATTAATAAAAAAATAAATAAAATAATAAAAAATAATAAAAAATAATAATTTTTAAAATTTTTTAAAATATTCAAATTTTTATAAAAATTTCTCTTTTTTCACTTTTATACATTTTTTGTCATGATTAATACAATTTGGAAATTATTATCATTATTACCCAATAATTGCCGAAATATCAAAAACCCCAAAAAGGGGTATTTTGGAGTATACTCTCAAAAGGCTATTTTCGCTAGATTTTTGCCGCTTTTTTGATTTTTTGGGATTTTTTTCTTTTACCTTTTTTTTAATTATTTTAAGGGGGACAAATTCCCTGTTATTATCATCATCATTATCATGATTTCATCTTATTTATCGTTATCATCATCTAATCTTTTCATCATTTCACATCATTTCCATTTTGCAATTATTTCATCATTTTTCCCATTGTTATCTTTTTATTTTAAATTTTGGAGTTATAATATATATTTTTGCAATAATCTAAAAACCACAAAATATAAAGTAAAAAAAATAATATAAAATAAAAAAGGGGTTTATAATTAAATTTTTTATATCATTATCTTAATTAGTTTTGAATTACTTAATTATTCTGTTATAAAAAATTATTTTTTGTTAAAACTACCATACAAATAATAATAATGTAATAATAAAATTTTTTAATAACAATTTAAAACGATGATTTTTATTAAATACTTTTATTATTTTTATTTTTGTTATTATTAGGTTATGATAAAATTTTTTTTAATAATGCTAATATTAAAGATAAGAGTTAAAAAAATTTAAAA
>NW_023660162.1:0-19824 GCF_015228065.2 Penaeus monodon | reverse complement strand
TTAGTATATATGATACTAATTAAGACTATATGAATAATAAAGAATATTGATAAAATCAGTATTAAATATTATAAAATCGTTATTATTGTATTATTTGTTATTACTATTATTATTGTTGTGGTTATTAGTATTATTGCAAAAATATATACTATAACTCCAATAATTGCAATAATAATGATAACAATTGCATAATATGATAATATTGCAATAATGATGATAATGATGATATAATGATGATAATGATGATATATGATGATAACGATATATGATGATAAATCATGATAATGATGATGATAATAACAGGAATTGTGTCCATATATAATATAAAAAAGGTATAAGAAAAACATTCCCAAAAGTCGAAAAAGCGGCAAATCTAGCGAAATATAGCCTTTTGAGAGTATACTCCAAAATGACGTTTTTTCGATTTCTTTGGTGATTTCGGCAATTGTTAAGGTAATAATGATAATAATTACCAGAATTGTATTAATCATAACAATAATGGTGATAAAAGTGAGATAAAGAGAATTTTGATAACATTTGAATAGTATTAAAATTATTATTAATTATTATTATTATTATTATTATTATTATTATTTATTATTATTATTATTACATATTATCTTAATTATTAGTATTATTGCCAAAAATCTATAAAATCTGTAATAATAACAATAACAATAATAAGTATATATAATAATAATAATGCTAGTGGTTATAATATTGTTATTAGTATTATTATTTGTATTATCATCATTATTATTATTTGTACTGGTAGTATAATTGCAAAAATAATTATTATAACAGTAATAATTACAGTAATAACGATACTAATTAAGATAATGATATAATAAATTATAAAATCGTTATTATTGTTATTATTATTGTTATTACTATTATTATTGTTGTGGTTATTAGTATTATTGCAAAATAAATACTATAACTCCAATAATTGCAATAATAATGAAACAATTGCAATAATGATGATAATAATTGCAATAATGATGATAATGATGATGATAATGATGATAATGATGATGATATCGATAATAAATGATGATAATCATGATAATGATGATGATAATAACAGGAATTGTGTCCGTATATAATATACAAAAGGTATAAAAAACATTCCCAAAAGTCGAAAAAGCGGCAAAATCTAGCGAAATATAGCCTTTTGAGAGTATACTCCAAAATGACGTTTTTTCGATTTCTTTGGTGATTTCGGCAATTATTAGTGTAATAATGATAATAATTACCAGAATTGTATTAATCATAACAATAATGATGATAAAAGTGAAAATAAAGAGAATTTTGATAACATTTGAATATTATTAAAAATATTATTATTATTATTATTATTATTATTATTATTATTATTATTATTATTATTATTATTATTATTATTATTTTTATTACTATTATCTTAATTATTAGTATTATTGCCAAAAAATCTATTATATCTGTAATAATAACAATAATAATAATAACTATAAGTATAATAATAATAATGCTAGTGGTTATAATATTGTTATTAGTATTATTATTGTAATTACTATTTTTAGTGTTGTGGTTATTAGTATTATTGCAAAATATATACTATAACTCCAATAATGCAATATATGATAACAATTTGCAATAATGATGATAATAATTGCATAATGATGATAATGATGATGATAATGATGATAATGATGATGATAACGATAATAATGATGATAATCATGATAATGATGATGATATTAACAGGAATTGTGTCAATTTATAATATAAAAAAGTATAAGAAAAACATTCCCAAAAGTCGAAAAAGCGGAAAATCAGCGAATATAGCTTTTGAGAGTATACTCCAAAAAACTTTTTTCGATTTCTTTGGTGATTTCGGCATTATTAGGTAATAATGATAATAATTACCATATTGTATTAATCATAACAATTTAATGATGATGAAGTGAAATAAAGAGAATTTTGATAACATTTGAATATTATTAAAATTATTATTATTATTATATATTATTATTATATTATTATTATTATTATTTTATTATTTATTATTATTATTATTATTATTATTAATTATCTTAATTATTAGTATTATTGCCAAAAAATCTATTATATGTAATAATAAAAATAATAATAATAAGTATACGTATAATAATAATAATGCTAGTGGTTCTAATATTGTTATTAGTATTATTTTGTTATTATCATCATTATTATTTATTTGTACTGGTAGTATAAATTGCAAATAATTTATTATAACAGTAAATATTTACAGTAATAACGAGACTATTAAGATAATGATATAAATAATAATTATAAAATCGTATTATTGTTTTATTATTGTTATTACTATTATTATTGTTGTGTTATTAGTATTAATTGCAAAAATATATACTATAACCCTCCAATACTTGCAATAATAAGATAACAATTGCAATATGCGATAATAATTGCAATAATGAATGATATGATGATGATAATGATGATAATGATGATGATACGATAATAATTGGTGATAAGCATGATAAGATGATATAACAGGAATTGGGTCCATATATAATATAAAAAATTATAGAAACATCCCAAAGTCGTAAAAAGCGTCAAAATCTAGCGAATAGAGCCTTTTGAGAGTATACTCCAAATGACGTTTTTTTTCGATTTCTTTGGTGATTTCGCAATTATTAGGGTAATAATGAGAATAATTACGCAGAATTGTATTAATCAATAACAATAATGATGATAAAATTGAGAATAAAGAGAATTTTTGATATACATTTGAATATTATTAAAATTATTATTATTATTATTATTATTATTATTATTATTAATTATTATATTATTATTATTATTATTGTTATTATTATTTATTATTTATTACGATTATCTTAATATTAGTAATTTTGCCAAAAAATCCTATTATATCTGTAATCATAACCCTAATAATATAATATAGTATCATACTAATAATGCTAGTGGTTCTAATATTGTTGTATTAGGTATTTTATTGTTATTGTCCATCATTATATTATGTGTAGCTGGTATATAAATTGCAAAATAATTATTATAACATAATAATTACAGTAATAACGATCTAATTAACGATAATGATTCAATGAATAATGATAAAATCGTATTATTGTTATTATTATTGTTATTACTATTATTATTGTTGTGGTTATTAAGTATTATATTCAAAAATATATACTATAACTCCAATAATTGCAATAATAAATGATACAATTGCAATAATTATGATAGAAATTGGCAATAATGATGATAATGATGATGATAATGATGATAATGATGATGAATAAGATAATAATGATGATATCATGATAATGATGATGATATAACAGGATTGTGGTCCATATATATATAAAGAAGGGTATAAGAAAACATTCCCAAGTCCGCAAAAGCGGCAAAATCTAGCGAAATATAGGCTTTTTAGATATAACTCAAAATGACGTTTTTTTCGATTTCTTTGGTGATTTTCCGGCAATTATTTAGGGTAAATTATAATAATTAACAGAATTGTAATTAATCATAACAATAATGATGATAAAAGTGCGAATAAAGAGAATTTTGATAACATTTGAATATTATTAAATTATTATTATTATTATTATTATTATTGTATTATTATTTATTATTTTATTAATTATTATTATTATTTTATCATTATTATTATTATTATACTATTATCTTAATTATTAGTATTATTCCACAAAATCTATTAATCTGTAATAATGCAATATAATATAAGTATAAGTATCGCTAATAATAATGCTAGTGGTTCTAATATTGTTTATTAGTATTATTATTGTTATTATCATCATTATTATTTTTGTACTGGTATAAATAAATTGCAAAAATAATTATTTATAACAGTAATAATTACAGTAAGAACGATACAATTAATATAATGATATAAATAATAATATAAATCGTTATTATTGTTATTATTATTGTTTATTACTATTATTATTGTTGTGGTTATTAGTATTATTTGGCAAACAATATATACTATAACTCCAATATTGCAATATAATGATACAATTTGCAATAATGCTGATGATAATTGCATATGATGATAATGGATATATCGATACTGATGATAATGATGATGATACGATATAATGATGATAATCATGATAATGATGATGATAATAACCGGAATTGTGGTCCATAATAATATAAACAAGTATAAGAAAAACATTCCCAAAAGTCGAAAAAGCGGCAACATCTATCGAAATATAGCCTTTTGAGAGTATACTCCCAAATAACGTTTTTTTCATTTCTTTGGTGATTTGCGCAATTGTTAGGGTAATAATGATAATAATTTAACCAGAATTGTTATTAATCCATAACAATAATCATGCATAAAAGTGCGAAATAAAGAGAATTTGATACATTTTAATATTAATTAAAATTATTATTATTATTATTATTATTATTATTATTATTTTATTATTATTATTATTATTAATTATTATTATTGTTATACTATCTTAATTCTTAGTATATTGCCAAAAAATCTATTATATTCTGTAATAATAACAATAATACTAATGAAGTATAAGTATATAATAATAATGCTAGTGTTATACTATTGTTAGTAGTATTATTATTGTTTATTATCACTTATTATTATTTGTACTGTTAGTATAATTGCAAAAATAATTTATTATTAAAATATTAACAGTATAACGATACTATTAGATTATGATATAAATAATAATTATAAAATGTTATTATTGTTTATTAATTATTGGTATTACTATTACTTATTGTTGTGGTTATTAGTATTATTGCAAAAATTTACTATAACTCCATAATTTTCAATAAAATGAATAACAATTGCAATAAGGATGATAATAATTGCATAATGATGATAATGAATGATGATAATGATGATAATGCTGATAATGTGATGAATAACGATAAATAATGATGATAAATCATGATAATGATGATGGATATAACAAGGACTTGTGTCCATATATAACCTATAAAAAGGTATAAGAAAAACATTCCGCAAAATCGAAAAGCGGCGAACTCTAGCGACATATAGCCGTTTGAGAGTTATACTCCAAAATGATGTTTTTTTCGCATTCTTTGGTGATTTCGGCATTATTAGGGTCAAATAAATAATTACCAGAATTTGGAATAATCATAACAATAAATGATGATAAAAAGTGAGATAAAGAGGAATTTTGATAACATTTAAATATTATTAACATTATTATTATTATTATTATTATTATTATTATTATTATTATTATTAATTATTTATTACTATTTATCTTAATTATTAGTATTATTGCCAAAAAATTCTATTATATCTGTAATAATCACATAATAACATAAGTATAAGTATAATAATAATAATGCCTAGTGGTTTTAATATTGTTATTAGTATTATTATTGTTTTATCCTCATTATTATTATGTTGTACTTGTAGTATATTCAAAAATAATTATTATAACGTAATAAGTACATAAAACGATACTAATTAAGAGAAGATTAAATAATAATCATAAATCGTTATTAGTGTTATTATTATTGTTATTCTATTATTATTGTGGTTTGTTATTAGTGTTATGCAAAAATCTATACATAACTCCAATCATTGCAATAATTAATATACAATTGCCATAATGATGATAATAATTGCATAGATGATGATAATGATGAATGATAATGATGATAAGATGATAATTGATGGATGATAACGATAATTATGATGATAATCCTGATAATGATTGATGATAATAACAGGAACTGTGTCCATATATAATATAAAAAAGGTATAAGAAAACATTCCCAAAGTCAAAAAGCGGCAAATCTAGCGAAATATAGCATTTTGAGATTATACGCAAAAATTGACGTTTTTTTCGATTTCTTTGGTGATTTCGGCATTATTAGGGTAATAATTGATAATAATTCCCAGAATTGTTTTAATCATAACAATAATGATGTAAAAGTGGAAAAAAAGAGAATTTGAAAAATTTAATATTATTAAAATTATTATTTTTATTATTATTATTATTATTATTATATTATTATTATTTATTATTTTATTATATTTTATATTATTATTATTTTTAAATCTTATTACTATTATCTTAATTTTTGTATTATTCCCAAAAAATCTGAATAAAACAAAAATGAAAATAAAGATAAGTATAAAAATAAAAATCTAGGGTTTAATATTGTTTTTATTTATTATTGTTATTTCATATTATATTATTTGTAGGTAGTAAAATTTGCAAAAAAATTATTAAAAACGTAATAATTACAGAAAAACGATACAATTAGAAATATTAAATAAAAATTATAAAATCGTTATTATTGTTATATTTTTTTATTACTATTATTATTGTTGTGGTTTTAGTATATTGCAAAAATAAATATATAACCCAAATAATTGCAATAAAATGAAAACAATTGAAATAATATGAAAAAATTGCAATAAGGGAAAATGGGATAATGATATGATTTTTGGATAATGATGATGATAACGATAATAATGATATAATCATGATAAGATGATGAAAATAACAGGAATTTGTCCATAAAAATAAAAAAAAGTTTAAAAAAAAATTTCCCCAAAAAAGTCAAAAAAAGCGGAAAAATCTAGCGAAATATAGCCTTTGAATATACCCAAAATGATTTTTTTTTTCGATTTTTTTGGGTGATTGGGAAATTTTATTAGGGAAAAAATGTAATAATTCCAAATTGTTTTAAATCATAACAAAAATGATGATAAAAGTAAATAAAAAAAATTTTTGAAACGTTTGAATATTATTAAAATTATTATTATTATTATTTTTATTATTATTATTATTTTTATTATTAAATTTTTATTATTATTTTATTTTAGTATCTTTACTTTTATTTTAATTATTAGTATTATTCCCAAAAATCAAATTATATCTTAATAAAACAAAAATAAAAAAGTATAAGTATAAAAATAAAATGAGGGGTTATAATTTGTTATTAGTATTTTTTTATTGTTTTATCTCATTATTATTTTTTGTACGGGTGTATATTGCAAAAAAAAATTTTTATAACAGTAAAAATTTCAGTAATAACGATACTATTAAGATAATGTTTAAAAATAATAATTAAAAAATCGTTATTATTGTTATTTTTGTTGTTATTACAAATTTATTGTTGTGGTTATTGTTTTATTGCAAAAATAATACTATAACTCAAAAAATTTTGAATAATAATGATAACAATTGAAATAAGGTGAAAATAATTGAATAATGATGATAATGATAAAATATGATGATAACGAAAATAATGATGAAAATCATGATAATGATGATGTAAAAACGGAAATTTTCCATATTAATATAAAAAAGGTAAAAAAAAAACATTCCCAAAAGTCAAAAAAGCGAAAAATCTAGCAAAATATAGCCTTTTGAGAGTATACTCCAAATGAGTTTTTTCTTTTCTTTGGTGATTTGGGAAATTATAGTTTAAAAATATAATAATTACCAGAATTGTAAATCAAAACAAAAATGATGATAAAAGTGAGAATAAAAGAAAATGTTGATAACATTTGAATTAATTAAAATTTAAATTTTTTATTTTTATTTTTATTATTATTATTATTATTATTATTATTTTTATTTTTTTTTTATTATATTATTATATTATTATTATTTTTTATTGTTTTTCCCAAAAAATTTTTATCTGTAAAATAAAATAAAAATAAAAGTATAAGTATAATAATAAATGCTAGTGGTTTAATATTGTTATTAGTATTAATATGTTATTATCATCTTTATTTTTTTTGTACTGGTAGTATAATTGCAAAAATAATTATTATAAAGAATAAACAGTAATAACGTAAAATTAAGTAATGATAAAAAATAAAATTATAATTCGTTATTATTGTTATTATTTTTGTTTTTTTTATTATTTTTGTTTGGTTATTAGTATTTTTGCAAAAAATATATACTATAACCCCAATAATTGCAATAATAATGAAACAATTGCAATAATGATGATAATAATTGCAAAAATGAGATAATGATGATGAAAGATGATAATGATGTTTAAAAGATAAAATGATGAAATCAATCATAATGTAATAACGGGGAATTGTGTCAATTAATATAAAAAAGGTATAAAAAAAACATTCCCAAAAGCGAAAAAGGGGCAAATCTAGCAAAATATAGCCTTTTGAGAGTTCCCCAAAAATGCGTTTTTTTCGATTTTTTTGGTGATTGGGAAATTTATTAGGGTAATAATGATAAAAATTACCCAGAATTGTATTAATCAAAAACAATAATTGATAAAAGTGAGAATAAAGAGAATTTTGATAAATTTGAATATTATTAAAATTTTTATTATTATTATTATTATATTTATTATTATTATTATTTTATTATTATTATTATTATTATTATTTTTTATTTTATTATATTATCTTAATTATTAGTATTATTGCCAAAAATTTTATATCTGTAATAATAACAAAAATAATAATAAGTATAAGTATAAAAAATAATACTAGGGTTATATATTGTTATTAGTATTATTTTTGTTATTATCATCTTATTATTTTTTGATGGTAGTATAATTGCAAAAATAATTTTTATAACGTAAAAAATTTACAGAAAAAAACGATACAAATTTAAGATAATGAATAAAATAATTATAAAATCGTTATTATTGTTATTATTTTTGTTTTTATATTATTTTGTTGTAGTTTTTAGTATTATTGAAAAAAATATATACTATAACCAAAAATTTTGCAATAATAATGAAAACAATTGCAATAATGTGAAAAAATTGCAATAATGATGATAAGATGTGATAATCGATAATGATGATGAAACGTAAAAATGAGATAATCATGATAAGATGATGATAAAACAGGAATTGTGTCCATATAAAATATAAAGAAGGTATAAAAAAGACTTTCCCAAAAGTCGAAAAAGCGGCAAAATCTACAAAATATAGCTTTGAGAGTATCCCAAAGAGTTTTTCGATTTCTTGGTGTTTTTGGCAATTTAGGGTAATAATGATAATTTTTACCAGAATTGATTAATCAAACAATAATGATGATAAAAGTGGAAAAAAGAGAATTTGAAACATTTGAATATTATTTAAAATTATTTTATTTTTTCTTATTATTATATTATTATTTTTATTATTATTATTATTATTATATTATTTTAATTATTAGTATTATTGCCAAAAAAATCATTAACTGTAAAAATAAAAATAATAAAAATAGTAAAAGTATAATAATAATAAGCTAGTGGTTCTAATTTGTTTTTAGTATTAATTTTGTTTTTTTATATCATTATTTTTTTTTGTACTGGTAGTATAATTGAAAAAATAATTATTTAAAAACAGAATAATTACAGTAAAACGATACAAATTAAAGAAAATGTATAAATAAAAAAATTTTAAAAATCGTTATTTTTGTTTATTTTTTGTTATTACTATTTTTATTTTTGGGTTTTTAGTTTATTGCAAAAAATATATACTATAATCCAAAAATTGCAATAATAATGTAAAAATTGCAAAATGATGAAAATAATTGCAAAATGGATAATGATGTGATAATGAGATAATGGATGATAACGTAAAATGATGATAATCATGATAATAACAGGAATTGTGTCCATGTATAAGAAAAAAAGTTAAAAGAAAAACATTCCCAAAGTCGAAAAAGCGGAAAAAATCTAGCGAAATATAGCCTTTGGAGTTACCCCAAAAAATGCCGTTTTTTTCGATTTTTTTGGGGTGATTTCGGAAATTTATTGGGAAATTTGATAAAATTACCAAAATTGTATAATCATAACAATAATGATGATAAAAGGGGAAAATAAAGAGAATTTTGATAACATTTAAAAATTTATTAAAATTATTATTTTTTTATTATATTATTTATATTATTATTATTATATTATTATTTTATTATTATTTTTTATTATATTATTTTTATTATTATATTATCTTAATTATTAGTATTATTCCCAAAAAATTTATATCTGTAATAATAACAAAATTAAAAAAAAGATAAGTATAAAATAAAAATGCTATGGTTCTATATTGTTAATGTATTATTATTGTTATTATCATCTTATTTTTTTTTGTATGGTGAAAATTTGCAAAAAAAATTATTATAACAGAAATAATTACAAAATAAGATACTAATTAAGATAATGATATAAAAATAATTATAAAATCGTTTTTATTGTTTAATTTTATTGTTATTACTATTATATTTTTTGGGGTTATTAGTATTTTCCCAAAAATATATCTAAACTCCAAAAATTTGCTAATAATGAAAACAATTGCAAAAATGAGATAAAAATTTGAAATAATGATGATAATGATGATGATAATGATGATAATGATGATGTAACGAAAAAAGATGAAATATGATAATGGATGATAATAACAAAATTGTGTCCATATATAATAAAAAAAGGTATAAAAAAAAAATTCCAAAAAAGTCGAAAAAGCGGCAAAACTAGCGAAATATGGGTTTTTGAGAGAATACTCAAAAAAAGACGTTTTTTCGATTTTTTTGGTATTTGGGCATTATTAGGGTAATAATGATAAAATTACCGGAATTGATTAATCATAAAATAAGATGAAAAAAGTGAGAAAAAAGAATTTTGATAACATTGAATTTATTAAAATTTTATTATTATTATTATTATTATTTTTATATTATTATTTTTATTATTATACAAATTTTTATTATTTTTATTTTCATTATTTTAATTTTTATTTTTATGCCAAAAATCTATTAATCGAATAATAACAATAAAAATAATAAGTAAAGTAAATAATAATAATGCTAGTGTTATAATATTTTTATTAGTTTTATTTTTGCATTATCATTTTATTATTATTTGTACGGGTTAAATTGCAAAAAATTTATCATAACATAATTTTAAAGAATAACGAATAATTAAGAAAATGATATAAATAATAATTATAAAATCTTTATTATTTTTATTATTTTTTTTACTATTATTATTTTTTGTGGTTATTAGATTATTGCAAAAAATATACTATAACTCCAATAGCAATAATAATGATAACAATTCAAAAATTGATAAATAATTGAAAATAATGATGAAAATTTTGAAAATGATGAAAATGATGATAAACGATAATAATGATGAAACCCTGATAATATGATGATGATAAAAAGAGGAATTGTGCCCATATATAATATAAAAAGGGTATAAGAAAAACATTCCCAAAAGTCGAAAAAGCGGCAAAATTAGGAAATTTGCCTTTTGAGGTATACCCCAAAAATTTACTTTTTGTCGATTTTTTTGGTATTTCGGAAATATTAGGGTAAAAAGATAAAATTTTACCAAAATTGATTAAATCATAACAATAATGATGAAAAAAGTGAGAAAAAAGAAAATTTTTGATAACATTTAATAGTTTAAAATTATCATATTTTTATTATTATTTTTTTATTATTTTATTTATTATTATTATTATTATTATTATTATTATTTTGTTATTATTATTACTTTATTTTTAAATTTAAATTATTGCCAAAAAATTATTTTATCTGTAATAAAACAAAAATTTAATAAAAACTATAAGTAAAATAATAATAATGCTATGGTTAAAATATTTTTATTGTATTATTATTTTATATCACTTATTATTTTTTGTATGGTGTAAAATTGCAAAAATAATTATTAAACAGTAAAATTTACAGTAATAACGAACAAATTAAGATAATATATAAATAAAAATTATAAAATCGTATTATTGTTTTTAATTTTTTATATTTATTATTGTTGTGGTTATTAGTTTTATTGCAAAAAATATACATAACTCCAAAAATTGAAATAATAATGATAACAATTTGCAAAATGATGATAAAAATTGAAATAATATGATAATGATGATGTAATGATGATATGAGATAATATGATGATAACGATAATAATATGATAATCATGTAATGATGATGAAAATAACAGGAATTGGTCCATATATAATATAAAAAAGGTAAAGAAAAAATTTCCCCAAAAAAGTCAAAAAAAGGGGAAAAAATCTAACGAAATAACCTTTTGAGAGATACTCCAAAATGCCCCGTTTTTTTCGATTTCTTTGGTGTTTTTTGGCAATTATTAGGGTAATAATGAAATAATTCCCAGTTTGTATTAATCATAACAAAAATGATATAAAAGTGAGAAAAAAGAAAATTTTTGATAACATTTGAATATTATTAAAATTATTATTATTATTATTATTATTTTTATTATTATTTTATTTTTATTATTATATTTTATTATTATTATTTTTTATTATTATTATTTCATCATTATTTTACTATTATCTTAATTTTTAGAAATTATTGCCAAAAAATCTTTTATATCGAAATAATAACAAAATAATAAAACTATAGTATATAATAAAAAAACTAGTGGTTTAATATTGTTATTATATTTTTTGTTATTTATCATTATTATTATTTGTACGGGTAGTTAATTGTAAAAAAAAATTATTTAACAGTAAAAATTTACAGAAATAACGAACAAATTTTAAGTAATGATAAAATAATAATTTTTAAAAATCGATATTTTTATTATTATTTTTGTTATTCTATTATTTTTTTGTGGTTATTAGTATTATTGCAAAAATATATACTATAACTCCAAAAAATTGCAATAATAATATAACAATTGAAATAATGATGATAAAAATTTGAATAAATTTTAATGATGAAAAATATGATAAGATGAGAAAACGATAAAATGATGATAATCATGATAAGATGATGAAATAACGGGAATTTTTTCCATAAAATATAAAAAAGGTATAAGAAAAACATTCCCAAAAGTCGAAAAAGCGGAAAAATCTGCAAAATATGCCTTTTGGGAAATACTCCAAAAAACTTTTTTTCGATTTTTTGGTATTTCGGAAATTTATTAGGGTAATAATATAATAATTCCAAATTTGTTTTTATATAACAAAATGTGATAAAAGTGAGAATAAAGAGAATTTTGATAACATTTGACATATTCTTTTAAAAATATTATTATTATTATTATATTAATTAATATATTACTTATTACTATTAATTATTATTATTATTATTATATTATTATTATTATTATTATTTATTATTATCATTATTATTAGATTATGATCCTTAATTATTGTATATGCCAAAAAATCTTATTATATCTGTACTAATAACAATAATAATAATAAGTATAAGATAATAATAATAATGCTAGTGGTTATAAATTTGTTTATTATTATTATTATTGTTATTATCATAATATTATTATTTGTAATGGTAGTATAATTGGCCAAAAATAAGTATTTATAACAGTAATATTACAGTAATAACGATAATAATAAGATAAAGATATAAATATACATTATTAAAATCGTATTATTGTTATTATTATTGTTATTACTATTATTATGTTGTGGTTATAGTATTATTGCAAAAATATATACTATAACTCAATAATTGCAATAATATGATAACAATTGCAAGAATGATGATAAATAAATTGCAATAGAAGATAATGATGATAATGATGATGATAACGATAATAATGTATGATAATCATGATAATGATGATGATAATAACAGGAATTGTGTCAATAAATATAAAAAAGTATAAAGGAAAAACATTACCAAAAGTCGAAAAAAGGGCAAAATCTAGCAAAAATATCCTTTTGAGAGTATACTTCCAAAATGACGTTTTTTCGATGATTTCTTTGGTGATTTCGGCAATTATTAGTGTAATAATGATAATAAGTTACCAATTGTATTAATCATAAACAATAATGATGATAAAAGTGAGAATTAAAGAGATTTTTTTGATAACATTGAATATTATTAAATTATTTATTATTATATATTATATTATTTATTATTATATTATTATTATTATTATTATTATTAATTATTTATTATTATGATTATTATTACTATTATCTTAATTATTAGTATCATTGCCAAAAAACTCTATTATATCGGTAATTAATACAATAAAAAAATAAGTATAAGTATAATAATAATAATTGCTAGTGGTTATAATATTGTTATTAGTATTGTTATGATTGTATTAATCATAACAATAATTGATTGATATAAAAAGTGAGAATAAAGAGAATTTTTTGATAAATTTGAATATTATATTAAAATTAATTATTATTTATTATATTATTATTATTATATATTATTAATTATTATTAGTATTATTATTTATTATTATTTACTACTATTTTTAATTTATTTTTTTTTTTTTTTTTTTTTTTTTTTTTTTAGGTTATTATTTGCCAAAAAAAATCTATTATATCTGTAATAATAACAAATAATAAATAAGTTAAGTATAATAATAATAATGCTAGTGGTTATAAATATTGTTTATTAGTATTATTATTGTTATTATCATCATTATTATTATTTGTACTGGTAGTATAATTGCAAAAATAATTATTATAACAGTAATAATTACAGTAATAACGATACTAATTAAGATAATGATATAAATAATAATTATAAAATGGGTATTATTGTTATTATTATTGTTTTTTACTATTATTATTGTTGTGGTTATTAGTAATTATTTAAAAAATATATACTATAAACTCAAATAATTGCAATAATAATGATAACAATTGCAATAATAAATGATAATAATTGCAATAATGATGATAATGATGATGATAATGATGATAATGATGATAATGATGATGATAACGAAAATAATGATGATAATCATGATAATGATGATGATAATAACAGGAATTGTGTCCATATATAATATAAAAAAGGTATAAGAAAAACATTCCCAAAAGTCAAAAAAGCGGCAAAATCTAGCGAAATATAGCCTTTTGAGAGTATACTCCAAAATGACGTTTTTTCGATTTCTTTGGTGATTTCGGCAATTATTAGGGTAATAATGATATAATTACCAGAATTGTATTAATCATAACAATAATGATGATAAAAGTGAGAATAAAAGATTTTTGATTACATTAAATATTATTAAATTATTATTATTATTATTTTTATTTTTATTATTATTATTATTATTATTATTATTATTATTATTATTATTATTATTATTATTATTATTATTAATATTATCTTAATTATTAGTATCATTGCCAAAAATCTATTATATCTGTAATAATAACAATAATAATAATAAGAAATAATATAATATAATAATGCTAGTGGTTATAATATTGTTATTAGAAATCATTATTGTTATTATCATCATTATTATTATTTGAAACTGGTAGTATAATTGTAAAAATAATTATTAAAACAGAAATAATTACAGTAATAACGATACTAATTAAGAAAATGATATAAATAATAATTAAAAAATCGTTATTATTGTTATTATTTTGTATTACTATTATTATTGTAGTGGTTATTAGTATTATTGCAAAAATATATACTATAACTCCAATAATTGCAATAATAATGATAACAATTGAAATAATGATGATAATAATTGCAATAATGATGATAATGATGATGGTAATGATGATAATGATGATGATAACGATAATAATGATGATAATCATGATAACGATGATGATAATAACATATTGTGTCCATATATAATATAAAAAAGGTATAAGAAAAACATTCCCAAAAGTCGAAAAAGCGGCAAAATCTAGCGAAATATAGCCTTTTGAGAGTATACTCCAAAATGACGTTTTTTCGATTTTTTGGGGGTGTTTGGGCAATTATTAGGGTAAAAATTTGATAATAATTACCAGAATTGTATTAATCATAACAATAATGTTGATAAAAGTGAGAATAAAGACAATTTTGATAACATTTGAATATTATTGAAATTATTATTATTATTATTATTATTATTATTATTATTATTATTATTATCTTAATTATTAGTATTATTGCCAAAAATCTAATATATCAGTAATAATTACAGTAATAACGATACTAATTAAGAAAATGAAAAAAATAATAATTATAAAATCGTTATTATTGTTATTATTATTTTTATTACTATTATTATTGTTTTGGTTATTAGTATTATTGCAAAAATATATACTATAACTCCAATAATTGCAATAATAATGATAAAAATTGCAATAATGATGATAATAATTGCAATAATGTGATAATGATGATGATAATGATGATAATGATGATAATGATGATGATAACGATAATAATGATGATAATCATGATAATGATGATGATAATAACAGGAATTGTGTCCATATATAATATAAAAAAGGTATGAGAAAAACATTCCCAAAAGTCGAAAAAGCGGCAAAATCTAGCGAAATATAGCCTTTTGAGAGTATCAAAAATGATTTTTTCGATTTCTTTGGTGATTCGGCAATTATTAGGGTAATAATGATAAAATTACAGAATTGTATTATCATAACAATAATGAGATAAATGAGATAAAGAGAATTTTGATAACATTTGAATATTATTAAAATTATATTATTTATATTATTTATTATTATATTATTATTATTATTATTATTATTATTATTATTACTATCTTAATATTATATTGCCAAAAAATCTATTATATCTGTAATAATAAAAATAATATATTAATAAGTATAATATATATATAATTCTATGGTTATAATAGTTTATTGTATATTTTTGTTATATCACATTATTAAATTGAAGTAAGATAATTGCATAAAATAATTATTATAAGTAATAATTATAGTAATAGATTATAATTAATTAATATAAAATAAAGTAAAAATCGTTATTATGTTATTATTAGTTATTACTTTACTTATTTTGTGGTATTAGATTATTGCAAAATATAATTATAACTCCAATAATTGCAATATAATGATAACAATTGCATAATGATGATATAATTGATATTAATATAATGAGATAATGATAATTGATATATATAATAATAATATGATATAATAATAATATGATGATAAAAGGAATATTGTCTATATTAAAAAGTATAAGAAAAATTCCCAAAAGTCGAAAAAGGCAAATCAGCGAAAATATAGCCTTTTAAGTAAACTCCAAAATGACTTTTTATTATCTTGGTGATTTCTGCAAATATAGGGTAATAATATAATAATTACAGAATTGTTAATCATAAAATAATGATGATAAAAGTGAGAATAAGAGAATTTTGATAACATTTTCAATATTATTAAAAATTATTATTATTATATTATTATTATTATTATTATATTATGATTATTATATTATTATTATATTTATATATATTAATTATTATTATTATTTATTATTAGTATTATTGCCAATAAATTATTATATTATAATAAATAATAATATAAGTATAAGTATAATTAATAATAGCTAGTGGTTAAATATATGTTTATTATATTATAAGTTATATTATATTATTATTATTTGTACTGGTAGTATAATGCAAAATATTATTATAACGTAATAATTACATATAACGTACTAATTAAGTAATGATATAAATAATAATTATAAAATCGTTATTATTCGATTATTATTATTTTTATATTATATTGTTGGGTTAATATTATTATTGCAAAAATATTTATAACTCCAATAATTGCAATAATAATGATAACAATTGCATAATGATTATATAATTGAATATGATATAATATAATGATTATGATGATAATAATGATAATGATGATATAAAGAATAATAATATATGATGTGATAATGATATGAATAACAGGAATGTGTCCATATAATAAATAAAAAGGTATAAGAAAACATTCCAAATCAAAAATGGCAAAATCTAGCGAAAAATAGCCTTTAGAACTCCAAAAAGTTTTTTCGATACTTTAGTGATTTCGGCAATTATTGGGTAATAATATAAAATACCTAATTATTAATTAACAATAATGATGATTAAAAGTGAGAATAAGAAGAATTTTAACATTTAATATTATTAAAAATTATTATTATATTATGATTATTATATATTATTATTATAATTATTTGATTATTATATTATTATTATTTTATATTATTATTATTATATAATCTTAATTATTAGTATTATTCCAAAAAATCGATTATATCTTAATAATAATAATAATAATAAGTATAAGTATAATAATAATAATGCTAGTGGTTATAATATGTTATTATATTAATTATTTTTAATTCATATTATTATTAATTTATGGTAGTTAATTGCAAAAATATTATTATAACAGTATATAATTACAGTATAAATTATAAATTAATGTATTAAAAATAATTATAAAGTTATTATTGTTATTATTATTGTTAATATAATTATTATTTTATGGTTTTAGTATTATTGAATATATATATATATTATCATATTGCAATAATAATATATCAATAATATATAATAAATCAATAATGATGATATGATGATGAATAATGATGATAATGATGATAATTGATGATAATGATAATAATGATGATAATCATGATAAATATGATGATAATAAAATTGTGTCCATATATAATATAAAAAAGATAAGAAAAATCCCAAAAGTCGAAAAAGCGGCAAATCTAAGCGAAATATACTTTGAAGTAAACTCCAAAATGACGTTTTGATTTTTTAATTTCGGCAATTATTAGGTAATAATATAATAATTACCAGAATTGAATATCATAAAATAATGATGATAATAGGAGAATAAATAAATTTTGAATAATTTAAATGTTATTAAAATTATTATTATATTATAATTATTATATTATTATTATATTTTTATTATTATTATTATTATTATTATTATATTATTATTATATTTTAATATTGATTATTGCCAACAATTCTATTATATCTGTAATAATAACAATAATAAAAATAAGTATAATTATAAAATAATGATAGTGGTTTAAATAGTTATATAATTATTGTATTTATATTTTATTATTTTACTTGTATATAATTAAATATATATTATAACGTATAATTACATAATAATATACTAATTAAATAATATATTAAATATTATAAATCGTTATTAATTGTTATAATTATTATTACAATTATATTGTGGTTATTAGTATTATTGCAAAATATATTTTTATCATATTAAATATATATATAAATTGCAATAATGATTGCATAATAATTGAATAATGAATAATGATGATATAATGATGATAATGATGATAATGATGATGATAAACGATATAATGTGATAATATGATAATGATGATGATAATAACAGGAATTGTGTCATAGTATAATATAAAAAAAGGTATAAGAAAAACATCAAAAGTCGAAAAAGTGCAAAATCTAGCGAAATATAGCCTTTTGAGAGTATATCCAAAATGCTTTTTCGATTTGTGTATTCGGCAAATATAGGGTAATATTATATGATTGTTACAGAATTGTATAATATAAGAATAATGATGATAAAAGTGATGAATAAAGAGATTTATAACATTTGAATATTATGAAAAATATTATTATTATTACTATTTTATATTATCATTTTATTATTATTTTTTTTTATATTATCTTAATATTAGTATTATTGCCAAAAATATTATATCTGTAATAATAACAATAATAATAATAAGAAAGTATAATAATAATAATGTAGTGTTATAATTTTATTAGTAATTTATGTTATTATCATATTATTTATTTTACTGGTAGTATATTTTAAAAATAATTATTATACAGTAATATTACATAAAAAATAATTAATAAAAATAATAATATAAAATTATTATTATTATTATTATGTTATTATAAATTTTTTTTATTAGTATTATTAAAAATATATTTATTCCATTTTAATTAATATTAATAAAAATAATAAAAAATTGAAAATTAATTAAAAAATTAT
>NW_023660161.1:12500-19826 GCF_015228065.2 Penaeus monodon | reverse complement strand
AATAAAATTTTCCCTTAAAAATAAATTAAAAGGTCAAAATTCCAAAAAAACCTTAAAAATTTATGGTGTACCAGGCCTTTGTAGGGGTTTTTTTTCCCTTTAAATACCCCTTTTTGGTTTTTTTTGGAGGGATTACCATCCAAAACGGGGGGGGGGGGGAAAAAAAAAAAAAAAAAAAAATTTTTTTTAAAAAGGGCCCCCCTGTTTTTATTGAAGGGGGGCAGGTGGGGGGCAAAGGTTCCCTAAAGACCGAAACGACCACTGTCCCCACACCCCACACCAACACACACACACACACCACACACAAACACACAACCACACACAACACACACACACCAAAAAAAAAAAAAAAAAAAAAAAAAAACAAAAACAAAAAGAGAAGAGAGAGAGAGAAGAGAGAGAGGGAGAGAGAGAGAGAGAGAGAAAGGAGAGAGAGAGGAGAGAGGAGAAAGAGAGGAGAGAGAAGAATTATAAATTGCTTTCCCCTGATTTCCATAAGGGCATCAAAAAAAAACGTTTTTCATAAAAATTAAACGGAGAAAAAGGGAAAGGATATTACATAAAAATATATATTTAATAATAATATTATATAATTAAAAAATATTAATATATATTTTATATAATGTCAAAAAAAACACACACACACACACACCCCCCAATATAAAATTATAAAAATTTTAATATATATATTATATATATATATATATATATATAATATTTTATATGTGTGGGTTTGTGTGTGTGTGTGTGTGTGTGGGTGTGGGTTTTGGTGTTTTGGGGGGGTGGGAGGTGTGGGGTGTTGTGTGTGTGTGTGGTGTGGGGGGTGGTGGGGGTGGGGGTGTGTGTGTGTGTGTGTGTGTGGGTGTGTGTGTGTGGTGGTTATTATATATTATATATTAATATAATTTTAAAATTAATATATATATTATATATATATTATATATAAAAATTTTAAATAATACACACACACACCCCACACACCACCAACACAAAACCACACACCACCTATATATATAAAATATAAATATTATATATATATATATTATATATATATATTATAAATTATATATTATAAAAAAAAAATATATATATATAATATATATTATATTATAATAATTTAAAAATTTTATAATATATATATATATATAATAAAAAACACCCCGCCCAAATGCAAAAATTCTTGGCCTTGGGGGGCGAGGATTCGCCCCCAGCGTTTTGTCTAAAGATTTGGGACTCGGGAGGGAAGAGCGAGCAAATGCATCTCGACGGATGATGAGGTATAGACGGGAAAAGTAAAGTTGGAGGGACAAGAGAGAGAGGGGAAGAAGGGAGTAGAGGAAAGGAGCGAAAAAAAGGAGAGAGGGCCGGGGGAAGGGAGGGGCGAAGAGGGGTAATTTAGTTAGATAAATTAATAGAGTAGAGAGATAGACAAGAGATATAAAAAGGTTGGGACAGATGGTCAGATAAACAAACAAAACAGGCACACTGATAATCGGATATAGCAAACGACACGTGAGCGTCACGTGACCGAGAAGCATATCATCATAAAAATATTTTAAAATAGGAAGTTTGTTTCTTAGTAATAAGGTTTTTTAAGGGAAACTACTATTTATATTAACTGTGGATGGTCACATATCAAAAACCTAAATGTTGATTTACAAAGTACAATATTTTTGCTAGTATATCTTTTTTCATTTCATATTTAAGTCAGTTCTGGGTGGGTTCCAACGAAAATAATGTCAGGGAGTATGAACCGGATCTTTTATCGAATAAGTAACAAATCCGATATGAGAAAATCTTGTATGCATCGACCGTGCTTTTATTCAATCAAAGTAGCAATAGAAGGACCATACACTATCGTCAAATAAACGAATAATAAATTTATGTTGAATATATGATCGTTGAAGTAGGTAACAAAGTTTATACCAGCGTAATTCTTAAATATCTCATTGGCAAGTAACATGTTTGAAAAACTAGTACTGATCGTGCCGAAATATATGGATAAAAGTAAGCAGGAGTTCGCTAATGCCAAATACTTGTCTTTCCCTTCCTTCTTGAATTCTAATCCATTTATGAAGATAGCTCATCCAACTCCATCAGTCAAACTATGGTAATTCAAACATGGAAAATGGATCTTAACAGGAAAAACAATCTAATGATCAAAAAAAAAAAAAAAGAGAAAAAAAGAAAAGAAAAGAAAAAAAAGCGATTTTCATGCTGTCTGAGAAGTCATTGGTAACTGTTAACTTGATTATTATTTTGTTACTTCTCCTGGCGGAGGCGGAGGAGGTTCTGGCTTTCTGCGTTCGCTGGTTGGTTCACTTGTTATTAAGTTTTTCCGGGGTAAATGTGAAAAAATTATGTGTTTTGAAACGATTCTCATGATCAAGCTAATTTCAAAATATGGAAAGGCATTATCACTGTTATTGTACCGTCATAGTCGGTATTTCATTAGATCTTCATGGGAATTATGATAAGGTATTTTTGAGAAAATTAGATATAAATGTAAACCTAGAGTCATCGTTCCGGAAACAAATTTCACATTTTCCCGCATGGCTTTTCGAAACAGGATGGATAAAAAAAACTGGTTTAGTCAAGTTAATTTAATACACCAATTGAGAAGTGATAGAAAATCCGAGGCTCAATTTTTTTTTTTTTTTAATCTTCTTTTCCTTCTTACGTAGATCCTTCTTTTCCATACCTTTAAATCTTTATTTCATTTTTTACACCGGCATGTAATATGAATACATAAAAATTCTTTGACTATTAGTCAGATTTTAAAAACAACAAACAGAGAAATATTAACTTTATATTTTAGTTAAAGCATTGAAATGTCCATCAACAAAATGTCAATATTTATTCTTTATGAATAAAGGCTGTCTGAATTGAATCTTATGCAAATTGTGACATTTTTTTCTAGTACGCACCTTTTGATATTTACAATATATTTTTGTATAACTGTGTCTGGTATGCCATACCATTTTTGACCACATATAGAAAAAAAAGAAAGAACATGAAGAAAACTTACTTTCTACATTGAATAGACAAAATACAGCGGTTCAAATAACATCCCGACTCGCCACCCCTATCTCTTACCCCTCATGTGTATGTAAAAGTTATCAATTACTTTAATTTAATAATACTCTGCGGGTGAGCGTCCCTGACTTACTAAGCCTTCCCTCCCCGGAGTTGAACTACCTCCGCAATCCCAACGGTAACTTTTAAAGAGACAGCAATTTAGATCCATTCGTTGAAAATGGTGCATCCGTTACGCTCTACGAGTCCTGTTGCTCTCTCACCGTAATATCATATATTATAGATATAATATATATATATATTAATATATACATATATACATATATATATATTATATATATATATATATATATATATATATATATATATATATATTATATAGATAGTCATATATATATATATATAGTGTGTGTGTGTGTGGTGTGTGTGCGTTGTGTGTGTGTGGTTGTGTGTGTGTGTGTATGTGTGTGGTGTGTGTGTGTGTGTGTTGTAGTGTGTATATATATATATCTATTAAACACATACAGACACACACACACACACACACAACACACTACACACACAAACACACACACACACACACACACACACACAACACACACACACACACACATATATATAGTATAATATATATATATATATAGATATATATATATATATATTATCTTATCTATATATATATATATCTTAATATATATATATATATATATATCTTATATTATATATATTAATTATATATATATTATATATTACGGGTGTGAGAGAGCACAGGACTCGAGGAGCGTAAACTGATGCACCATTTTCAACGAAGGATCTAAATATTGCTGTCTCTTTAAAAGTTACCGTGGAATGCGGAAGGTAGTTCAACTCCCGAGGCTTAGTAAGGCAGGGGACGTTCAAAACCGCCAGATCTATTATTAAATTAAAGTAATTATAAAACTATTACATACTACATGAGGTAAAGAGAAGAGGGGGTGGGCGAGTCGGGATGTTATTTGAAACCGCTGTATTTGTCATCAAGTAGAAAGTAGTTTTTCTTCAGTTTCTTTCTTTTTTTTTCTTATATGTGCAAAATATGAGTATGGCATCCGAACACAGTTAGAACAAATATATTGTAATAATCAAAAGGTGCGTACTAGAAAAAAATGTCAAATTTTGCATTAAGAGATTCAGATTAGACAGCATTTATTTCATAAAGATAAATAGTGACATTTGTGATCGGACATTTCATGCTTTACTAAAAATATAAATTTAATATTCTCTGTTAATGCTGACAATAGTCAAAGAATTTTTATGTACCATATACAGGCCGTGCTAAAAAAAATGAATAAGGATTTAAAGTATGGAAAGAAGGAATCTACGTAAGAAGGAAAAGAAGATTAAAAAAAAAAAAAAAATTGAAACATAGGATTTTTATCATTCTCAATGCTGTATATAAATTACTTGACCTAAACCCAGTTTTTTTTTATCAATCACTGTTCACGGAAAAGCCATGGCGGGACGAAAAGTGTGAAATTTGTTTCGGAACGAGACTGCTAGGTTTACATTTATAATCTAATTTTCTCAAAACTACTTATCATAATTCCCATGAGATCTACTGATAATACCGACTATGGACGGTACAGATAAACAGTGATAATGCTTTCACTATTTTGAAATTAAGCTTGATAATGGATGATCGTTTTTCTTCAAAAACACATAATTCACATTTACCCCGGAAAAATTAATAAAACAGGGAACCAACCAGGAAACGCAGAAAGCCAGAAACCCCTCCGCCTCCGCCAGGAGAAGTAACAACTAATAATAAAAGTTACAGTTACCAAATGACTTCTCAGACAGCATGAAATCGCTTTTTTGTCTTTTCTTTCTTTTTTTCTCTTTTTTTTTTTTTTTTTGATCAGTAGATGTGTGGCCTGTTAAGGATACATTTTCCATTGTGAATTACCAATAGTTTGACTGAGATGGATTGAGCTAGCTTCAAAAACCATGGATGAGATATCAAGAAGAGGAAAGCAAGTATTTGCATTAGCGATAATCCTGCGGTTACTTTTTCCATATATTCCGGCACGATTCAGTACTAGTTACAAAAAAGTTAATTGCAATGAGATATTTAAGAATTATCTGGTAAAACTGTGTTTTACCTACTTCAGACCAGGATCAATATATTCAACAAAATTTATTATTGCATTTATTTTTACGATTGCGTATGGTCATTCTATTGCTACTTTGATTAAATAAAAGCACGGTCGATCTGATACAAGATTTTCTCATCGATTTGTTACTTATTCGATAAAAGATACGGTTCATAATCCCTACATTATTTTCGTTGGAAGGAACAACACATAACTGACTTAAATAATGAAATGAAAGATCTTCTATACTAGCAAAAAATATTGCACTTTGTAAATTCAAATTTAGGTTTGTGATATGTTGGGACCAGCACAGTTAATATAAATAAGTAGTTCAGTAAAAAAACCTCTTATTACAAGAAACAATCATATATTAAAATATTTTGTTATGATGATACATGACTTCTCGGTCACGTGGGACGCTTCACGTGTCTTTTGCTTCTATCCATATATCAGGGTGCCTGTTTGTTTGTTGTATCTGACCATCTGCCACCTTTTTTATATATCTGTTATCTATCTATTATTAAATTTATCTAAACTAAATTACCCCTCCTTTCGCCCCTCCCTTCCCCCGCCTCTCTCTTTTTTTCGATCCTTTATCTACTTCCCTTCTTCCTCTCTCTTCGCGCCCCCAACTTTACTTTTCCCGTCTATAAAATCAATCACCGTCGAGATCGACATAGCCGCTCTCCCTCCCGAGTCCCAATATTGAGACAATATCGCTGGAGGACGAATCTCGCCACCCACAAAATGCAAAGATTATTTCTTGCATTTGGGCGGTACCTGGGTTATATATATTATATATATATATATTATATATTATATATATATATCTATATAATATATATATATATATATATATAGTATATATATATATATATATTTATATATATATATATATATATATATATATATATCTCTATTATATATTATATATATATGTGTGTGTGTGGTGTGTGTGTTGTGTGTGTGTGTGTGTGTGTGTGTGTTGTGTGTATTTACATAATATATATATATATCTATAATATATATCATATATATATATATAATTTATATATGTATAATATCTATGATAATACACACACACACACCACACACACACACACACCACACACACACCCACACACACACACACACACGGCACACACACACACCACACACACACACACTCCACCACACACACACACACACCACCACACACACACACACACACACACACAAAATATATATATATATATACATATATATATAAATACCTATATATATAACTATATATATATATTTATATATATGTGTGTGTGTGTGTGTGTGTATTAATATATATATACATTTATATATATATATATATATATATATATTAATTATATATATATATATATATATCTTCCTTTTACTCCGTTTTAATTATATGAAAGCGTTTTTATGAATGTCATCTATGGAAATCAGGCGAAAAAGCGAATTGAGTAATTCTCTCTCTCTCTCTCATCTTCCTACTCTCTCTCTCTCTATCATTCTCTCTCTCTCTCCTCTCTCTCTCTCTCTCGCTCCTTCTCTCTCTCTCTCTCTCTCTCTCTCTCTCTCTCTCTCTACTCTCCTCTTCCCTCTCCTCTCTCTCACTCCTCTCTCTCTCTCTCTGTGTGTGTGTGTGGGTGTGTGTGTTGTGGTGTGTGTGTGTGTGTGTGTGTGTGTGGTGTGTGGTGTTGTGTAGGCACCAGTGGGTAGCCGTCTCGTTTAGAAAATCTTGCTGACCTGCGTTCATTATCCCGCACTGTCAGTCCTGTGGATGGTAATCCCGTCCACAGGGGATCAAGGAATAAAACATACAAGCCTGTCACAACACCATGAAATCAAGTGGAATGGACATAAATTATTTAAGAAAATTATGATATTTTACATTTTTAAGCTCTCCATTCAATTCTCTACATGCATCATTCCTATTAGCCTCAATTTATGTAGTTGAGGATTATAGGATGCGGGACTCATGAATAAACCTTCATAATGAGACAAACTTGAACTTTGAAAATTTGTCCTTTGTATTATGTTTGTTGAAACTTGCAGGGAATAATGAAAGCACGCCTCATTACAACGGAAAACCTTGCAAAGATGACTTTTATTTACCATAAATTTTGACAGGGAATCTGCTCAAACATTTTAGCAAGTT
>NW_023660161.1:0-7500 GCF_015228065.2 Penaeus monodon | reverse complement strand
GACAAGGCTTCTGCAACTCGGCACAACCAGGATATCTAATGCATCTCCATAGTCAATGGTCATTATCGTGATCGTCAGTAGATACATGAGCCTCGAGAATACGAATTTCTCTCGTGGAAACATTCATTCTCAGTTTGGTTTATAAGACACTAACGTTCTCGTTTGGTGTACAGGGGGTCTTGGACGAAGTAATTCAAAAGGTCCCACTTTCTTCATGATGCAGACAGACCTATTCACTAGAGCGCAACGCGTTGCTACACCACCAAGAATCGTCTTACTTTTTGGCCATAGTCACGAGCCCATTCTCTCCCTTGAGTTTCTTTGCCGATTCTATATGCAGTTTCTTGGGCATCGTGTAGTCTCCTGCGGAGTAAGCCTACTCTTCAGTTTCTGATAATTTAGTCAGTCGTTGTTAAGGTTGGTAGAAATAACTATCACATACCATTAAGAACTACAGAGGGGTTTGACTCACCACTGCTGTCTACAGCTGTATATTCAAGGCAAGACGTAATGCCGGCAATATCTTATTCGATCTTGTGGATGCTGTCCTATCAGAGTTGCAGGAATCCTCCACCACATCCTGGATTCTTCATAGCATTTGCTTTGCGGATGGTAGATTATAATATGCATTGGCCAATGAATTAATGAGACCATGAGAGGCTGGAAGAGAGGGTGGATGCGGGGTCATGCACCATTGTCGGCACTAGCCCCCCCCATCCGATGATGATAACAAGTAGCATCTATAATTACACATTGACTCTAGTACGCAAGAGCTTCCAACTACAATAGGAAAGGATCCATTCCAGGACTCCCTCAATTTCCTGAATAGTAAGCAACTGCTTAAGGTCTGGCTTACTTAATAGGAGGAAGCAGTTATAGCTTACCTGAAGCTGTTCAAAAGCGGGGTGGTGCCATCTGCTAACACAAATTTCCTGTTTTTTTTCGTAAAGACCTTCATTTAAATGTGACGGCAGCGTGGCATAATTGTCCACGTGCCTCTCAAAAGAACCTTGTGCACCGAAAATTGGGTGGGGATTGCATTTGAAGACTCTTGATCTGGCTAATAAGCCACCCAGAGTATATCACAAGAAAACTAGAAAATTTAGAGAAATTCACAAGCTACATTAAGCCTTAAAATCCAGCCTGAGCTTTAACAAATCCAATATTTCATGAGCATTGATAAGATGGTCCCTTAAGTAAACAAAGGATGTTCTCCAACAATTGGTCTAAGAACTTCAGGTAGGATCTTCGAAATGTCGACGGTTCGGTTGCAAGAACAGATAGCATCCTACAAAAAAAAAATAAGCGAAAATCCATACCTTAAAAAGTAGTCTTTGATCTGTCCTTGGGCTCCACTTCAGGTCCCACAGAAACGAAATTTGCACGGGGTAGGCAAACTGCTAGTGTGATTCTTGTCAGTTGGTAACCTAATGCAAAAACAAATCCCCCATCTTTCTTTTTTGGATCTAAAATCAGGAGAGGATTAACACATGGAGATGTAGATGGTTCTATACTCTGCCTAACAGCTTCTTAACGCACTATTCTCAAAATCTTCACATGGACACTCTCAAAGCAGGCTTACTCCTATCGAGTGCGTATTGTTGTGCATCGGTGGTGAGGATAAATGGCTAATTATAGGAATCTTTCCTACAATGGAGCAGATTCCCCAAAATAGCTTGGAATAATTCTGCAACAAAATAACAGCTCAATCTCGTCTTTGGATCGAGATGATCAAGGCTGGCCTTTTAACAATATTAAAACATTCTTGACGGTGTGTAAAATAGGCAAAACTTTGCACTCACTGAGGCAAATAGATCAAATTCATCATAAGCCATAACCCAAAGTTCTTGCTTCACCTAAGCGATCATCAAAATCGTCTGTTAAATTGTCAAAACTGATGTTGGTCTGATTCACTAGTTTCATCCATAGCATTAACTTAATAACCCAAAACCAATCATCATTCAATACCTTGAAAAAATGAAAATTATTATTTTAAATAATTTTCAGTGATAAAAGTAAATTATTAATCACTAACAGCCTTTAATGCAAAATTTTTAAATGCAAAATATTTACCATCTTTCGACAAGCTATCTTTGCGAGATTCATATACATAATATACATAATCACTTCTATATGTGTAGTGGGTATCCCTTGTAAAATTACTGGATCTTTATTCATTACCTAGAATTTATCCCAAACCAATGAATCACAACCTGAGCATCCTACAAAACCATGGCAATTTACTATACAGTCCTCATTCGAGGACAATGCCAGAAACAAATATCCACTATTTGGGGGACAAACTACTGTCGCGACGCAAAAGTGAATTTGATCACATACTCAATTCAAAGTAACAATGATAACGTATGGGAGAGTGATATGCTACAATCTAAAAATTAAATCGTTGCAAACAGTCCACCCCGAGCAATATCTCTCCCGGGAAATTCAGTGTTGACATCTTGATTACATATTATCTCATCGCCTAAAGCTGAAAAATAATAGCTCACACTCGTGGTTGTACGAAAAAAGTGATCAGAAGACTCCTGGTAAGGTCGGGAGAAAGGACGAACGTAGATATAGTTTTTTCCCTTTCATTAGTTTTTAATAAGAGTATGAATCAGGTGCCCATAATCCGATGATTTTTAACGTCATCAAAGGTCTTCCAGTTCTTATATGATCAGTAACATGTGCAGCTTGTGGATGCTATACATTATACAAACATTATTTATCATGCTATTACATTGGGAATTCGCTGTGCATAAGCCGAGAACGGTCGCATCCCATGGGCTACTGTAAGGAGTTTCTCATCAAATGTCCTGTCTGTCATAGGTATAACATCAAAGATTATTTGATACGGAGTCGAGATTGCCTTCCCTACATATTTCACATTTATGAATGTATTAAGTTGCGATAGTAGCAAAATAAACGATGCTATAGCAGTCACTCATTTCTCTGTAGTTCTCGTTTATACATTCCATAATCTCTGCTGCGTAATCAAGTATTCCAGAGGCTCGTTCTCTTTCAAAGCTAATGCTCCTCACAGCAACGGAGGGACCTTGCAAGAATATACACCTTGCCATTCACATGGTACTCCAATCGAGCGAGGGTAATCTCACATGCCTTGATAAAAGTATTCAATAGATTAAAGAAATCAAAAAATGAACACACTGTCTCGAATTTCACACATAATATTTCTCTTTAAATTCCATTAAAAACGGGAGAATGGATAATGAGCTCACAGCAGTACCGCGCGGCGTGCGTGAAATGCTAATCTTCAGAAATATTCATTGTCCGCGGCAGTGCATTCTCGATTGCCGAAGCCACGATTCTACTTCCGATTTCCTTTAAAAAGGACTGGAATGCCCATAAATGAGGAAATGCCTTGTAAATCACTATCCTTGCTGGCGGGTGATAATTCTGATGTTAATGAATTATCGTTAGTACTGTTATGCGTCAAGACGCATACCTTATCTGTACTAGACATGGGAAGATCTAATTGCTTCGGTGGGGGCATTACGGCAATTCGTGCGTTGATCCCATAACACATTTTCGTCTCTTCGGGACGAAGTCCATTCTGATGTCCTGGATACTTGGCCATCATTTTTGATGAGAGTAAAAAAGAAACCGAAGAAACAAAACAGAATAAGAATGATTGATTGATTGTTTTCAAATAATCCGCCGCGTCAACAGATAAGGTCATTAGCAGCGAATACCTTGTTAGATATTAAATTCTTTTAAACTTGAACAAAATCTAATCATATAAATATCTTTCAAATAGCAATAAATATATGTAAAATCAAAGCGTAAATATTATGTCTAGATGTATACAATTATGCAAAACATATGCGTAATTAAATTTTATTGAAAATATAGTCTCCCTAAGCAAACTAAAAAGACCATCTATGTCACAATCCTCCCCCATTACATTTTTTCAGCGTATGGATCCGTATGAGAATGATGCAAATACTTTCCACACATCTGCGACCAATTAATGGTTCTTGGCATCCCTCACAAGTGGCGTCATTTTAGCCATATTGGATATGATTCAGTCTTGTGTGCCCGATGTTCTTGTTAATACAATATTCTACTTTTGATTGGGATGGATGCTGGTCACCAAACTGCCAAGGGTCTATCTCTAATCTCTCGAAGTTGTTTCTAGAGGTACGCCTCCACTGGTTCTTCCATTTATTTGCTGAAGACAACTCTGCTGCTGGGTTTTCAGGTTGGTGTGTAAGGAGAGGAAAACGTAGCGTAACAGGGAGAGTGGCAGCGCCCTTGGCCTTCCGATCAGTTCACTCGATTACCACTGATACCAACATACACTGGCACCAACACAGAGTTATCATTTACATGTGACATCGGTGCAGCAATATGAACCTCATAACTACCAGCTATGATAAGTTTAAGCTCTTGATTACTGCAAGGCCCCATGAGAGTCACAGTATATACATAGAATGGTTTGGTGATCTCTAGTCATCTACGGCTGCAAGACATGTCCATGTAAACTCTGCAGTGAAGATCGAGGCTGATGGAGGAAAAGATGCCAAATGCAGTCTCCTTCTGACCTCACTGCTGCAAAGCCCACACCATTTTCAGATTTTGAACCAGCTATATATATTCATCTGATTGCTTGTGGTGCTGAAGAAATCTCTCTCGGACTTCTGCTTGGAAACCTCTCCCCTTTCCCAATTTATGACCAAATCCAGCTCGGACTTGATAGTCCAAGGGGAATTGGGGAATGCCAACAGCCCGAACCTTATAGTGAGATTTAGATTAAGATCTTCCACAAGATTCCTCATTCTCCTACATAAGGATCAGCTATCCCAAGGGGGGTTGAAAATCAATCTGAATGTAGAGATCCCAGGAATCTTTGTAGTCTCGTGTAGTAATCAGGTTCAATGTATTCCCGTGTAATGAAAGAGGTTTTTCTCCACTCTCAGCATAATGGACTCCACAGGCGAGACCTGAAAGTCCAGTACAGATGCTGAAAGCTTCATTATGAACCGATGAATAAGCACATCCATAGTCAAGCGTAACTAGAATAAGCACTCGGTAAAGCCACAGAAGCATTTTTTGCTGTCTGCACCTAGATAGATGTGCCAAAATATTAAGCACTTTTGTAGCCGTCACTTTTAACTGTGATTGTGAGGCACTCATGTAAGCCCGGAGTCAAAAAATTTAGACCCAAGTACTTACCTCTTGGACAAATTGCATGGGTTTGACTCCTAAATATAGCCATGGTCTTGTTTGGAGAAAATTTTTTAAAACCATGGTATGTTGCCCACGTACAACCTGATTTATTGCAAGTCTGCGTGTTGACAAAATTAAGCGCTTTTGTTAGCCTCACTTTTATCTGCCTGAGTCAAAAAATCGACCCAAATTGCACAAATTTGCAGGTACAAACCTGATTTATTGCAGTCTTGCGTGTGCCTTTCCAAAACTGTAAAGCTGTCTCCTGAAGCAGTAGTAAAGATGTCATATATTTAATGGAGCTGATGGCGGGAATGTAATCATAGTTTCCGAGAGAGTGAGAAGCGATATGGGAGGTTTGGAACAGTATTACCTTGTCTCTGGGGAACAGCGAAAGCCGTGGCTCACGACTCATGTCGTTAAAATGATGCACCCGCTCCCCTCCTGTCGAGTAACTACCGCGAGCATGGATTACTGCTGGGATAGGGTTTCTAAGGGACAGTAAGAAAGCAATATGTTAATCAACTGTATGACCTCGGGATGTCTCATAATTGGATGTTCCATCATAAGTATCGCATTTCTAATTATGAGGAGATAACAATCACACAAACACACACACACACACCACACATACACATACACATTAAACATTACACATACAACTAAACATACACCATACACATACACATACACATACACATACACACACACACACCTACAACAGTCATGGGACACATGTGTCATGACTTAAGGAACGAATTACTTAAAGATTTCCTTTTTAGATTGTGGCATGCACACTCCATATGCTGCTGCTGAAGGCACTCTATCCTAGCCAATGTCGTCGATTTATTTTCCTTCCGCTAAATGTACTTGTCCTGGATGAGGATGTAGAGCTACATGTACTAATATAGGATCGTTTTGATCATAATTTTTCTTCGTCCTATAGCCATCTTTCAGTAATTTACCTACTGTTCAAATCGGTATTAATTGTGTTAAGCTTATCTGGCGACTCGCTGCAGTGAAAATTATAGTCTGTAAATCTTAGATGTTTTTAAGCTCGTTCACGATCCTCTTCATTTCTAGCTTCTTGAAAATTTTAAGGAAAGCTGTAAACAGTTTTTGGGAGGGTGGGGTTCTCTGTCTTTAACCTTTCTCTTGGTATTTTTCGGGTTTCTGTGTGGAGCTTGATAGGCACGACCCATCTTGGTATATATCTCTCAGGTTTTTTTAAATAGACTCCCTATACATATTGTTTTCGGATAGATTCTAATACATCTAATGTCTTTGTAATCGAGAAAGGGGCATACAAGGGTATCCTCAAATTAGTTTATATTCACCCTTAATGGGGTTAGTGTGTGGAGATATCATTGAAATGTTTGCTAAAAGGAGTTAATGTCAATTACTGTTCTTTATCTTTCTACCTATATTGGCAATAAATCTTCCTAATTATTGTGTAATTGTTTTGCTTCCTCTATCACGAACAATGAATATCTTCAAAGCGCTCTCTATTTCGTCTCAGATGAGGCATAGATCTGAAAAACAATTAAGTTAAGTACCCATCGTTCAGGTTATCGTTATTGAAAGCTACTATTTCACTTACACATATGGGGTGGATCCAACACAGGGTTTTAGTAACACCACTCATCTAAGACCTAACTGCCTGAGGGTCTACATGGTAATACTTTAAAATACTCAGCCCAACGTTCACGAACACCAACATGATCTTACATGATCCATCCATCCATGAATATCTGCGAGTATTTCAGTTTTCTTCGGACTTGGTAGGCAGGACGATGGACATTTTACTAGATAATGGCCCTCAACTTCCTCAACAGATTCCTAATGGACTACCCCTTGATCCCTTCCCAGTCCAATGTCCGAGGACCTGCACACCAAAGAGTGGCAGATTTTAGTTGAGCCATGTGGCTCGATGAAATTCTGCGTATAGACCTCCTCCTCCCTCAGTCTGTCCAAACACCATGGAGTGGACACTGGGGCAGACAGGGGATTTTGAAATGGACACCTAATGGTAGCTACAACCAGGTCTTATGTCGGTACACTAAATTCGGCACTCCAGTAAGCCTTTGCAGCTTTGCAGGCTCCTCCAGCAAGTGCTGGCAAGTGCTGTGAGTGATCTTGGCCGCAGTATCCGTATTGCTGTAACATTTTAAGCAATGCGTGTTGAGTTAGTTGATCCAGGGACCAGAATTCCTCAATCTGAGACTAAGAGAAGGAGGCTGTCCGCTGCTGAGACAGTTCCAACCCAGGGGACCAACAGATACCTCATGGTCAGCTTGATCACAACTGAAT
>NW_023660160.1:0-19827 GCF_015228065.2 Penaeus monodon | reverse complement strand
CCCCCGGGGCCCGCAAATCTAAATTTAAATATATAGGGGTTTTAAAAATTAATGAACTGTGTTTTTGCAGACTGCCATAAAGATGCATTAAGTTTTTTATGAGGTTTAAATTGAGGCCGTTGTTGTCAAAACTTTTTTTCTACTGAAAGTTTCTAGAGTGATCTTATAAATTCATAAAATTGTTAAGGGGCAGCGTGAAAAAATGATCATCGGCAATTGGAAAAAGGAGACTGTTTTTTCCCAATGTTTAATGGGTCTTCAAAATATTTTGAACAAAGGGCGCTAAAAGTAGCCTTTTGGGACACCGAAAGGAGGGGTTTCTTATTTTGACATATTTACGAATTCTGTTTGCGTTTGAGTGCTTTCTTGTGGATAAATTTTTTCTGAACCATAGTTGTCGATTCCATTTCATTTCGAAATTAGTTTTCAGGTGACACTGTCAATTGCTTTGGCATAACCACAATGAGACTGATTTATTTGATTCCTTCTATTTATTATAAATTTTGTTTGTAATAAGATTTTGATTTGTAATAAGGTTTTTTCAGTGGATGCTTACTTCTAGACCCTGCCGGTTTTGGGAAAATAAGGGAAGGACTCAAAAAAATTTGATATTTGTTTTGCAAAAAAAAAATTCTAGCATTTAGATACAGGGGGGAAATAAAAACCCCCCCCTGACCGGACTCGACCCTAGGTCACCCCGGGTATAAAACCGGGAGGCCATGCAAAACCATCCATGCCACACGACCCACAAAAGGAGGTGCAACTAGGATCTCACTAGCTCCTAGACTTATTATCTTTTCTATTGAGTATGATAACGAGGTTTCGAGTCCTGGTCGGGGAGGGTTGTTATTTACGAATCAATGCGGTTTTGAAATTCCATTTTTCAAAAAAATATACATCAGCATTGTGGGAAGGCCTTGCGTGGTGCCGACGTGGTGTGGTGGGGGGGGCGGGTCAGCAGCAATGTAGTGGCGCGCCTTTTCCCCCCTTATTCCCCAACCTCGTTTACCTCCTTTTTGCCGCCGACGCTCGCACCCCCATGGGTCCCCACTGGTCTACGTGGATGAGGTTTTTTGCTGTGTGGACCCCGGGGGTCTTACATTGTGGGCCTTGCTATGGGGGAAGAAAAAAACTTGTGCTTTAAAACGTCTGCAATCCCCCTAGTTGTGGTCAGCAAGAACCAGCTACCGGCCCGCGAGGTGGCGTTGAGGGCGCAGGGAGACGGCAGACAGGGGGGTAGCGACGACGGAGCTCCTCCAACTTTTCCACACACCTTTATCACCCCGGCCTTTTTTTTTTTGACGCTGTCATGTATAGTGCGATTATTGACCTAAATTTCATTACCTGTGGTGTTCGAACAATTATCTGCTTGCCCCCTGACTGTACTGTGCCGCCGCGCAAAGGTGACCGCTGTGCTATAGTTTTATAGTCTTGTTGTTATATTTTTTTCGTTTTTTTTTTATAGTTTTGCAATTTTTATAGTTTGTTGTTGTTTTATATTTTTTTTGTGTTTTTTTTTTTAAATTTTTAATTTTAAAATTTTCCCGTATCCCTACGAGTATTCATTCCCCCATTTTTAACCATTTTTCAAAGATTACAGAGTCGAATACTAGAATTTTAAATAAAGTTTTAAGAGTATAAATCTTTTAAAAAAAGTATAAAAGAAAAATGAGAGTGAGAGGTTAAACAATGGGGTTTTAAAAACAATGGGGGATGTTACACCTTTGTTTTTTAAAATTGTTTATTTAAGAAAGGGAACCTGTGTGATAGCAAAGAAAAGTGTCCGATAAATTCGTTGTTTGCTGCGTTATAGTTGATCTGTGACGCCTTGGCCACAATCGTACCAATATGCACCCAAAACATTGTAGCCTTTTCGCTACAGAAAAGGTCGGGGGTGGGTGACTAGGGACGGATGGGGGTACGAACGAAGACATCGCAGTGAAGAAAAAGGATCTCCCCTCCTCTCCCCCCTCTCCCTGGGGTGAATCGGTCCTTAAGGGGGACGTTTCAGAGGAAGGGAGGATGGGTTCCCGGCAGGGGGTGGACCCGACAACGCCAAGAGAGTTACCATGATCCCTCGACGTGTGGATTTTGCAGGGGCATTTTAAAAGAGATGCACCGCGCCCGGCCCATGAAAATCTGGGCCCTGGGCTTTTCCGCGTTACCGAGGGCGACGCCCCCCCCATTGTTTGATCCCCACGATGTTTTGGTTGCTTTAGTTCTTTCCCCTACCCTACTTTTTCCTATACGTTTTTCGGCTTAGGTGACTCTGTGCACACCTTTTGGTAACTGGCCCCCTTTTTTTCGGGGCGTCCCGGGACGTGGGCAGCCCTTTACCTCCCGAGGGGGGGGTGTCGGGGGGGGCCTTAAAAGGCCTGCTTCGGGTGCATAGATTGCCTTCTTTTGTTAGGGACGGTCTGGCAGACCATCTATGCTGCCACTCTTTTTTTTCAATAGGGCGATGGGCGGTAGACCCCCTTGTCAGGCCTTCAGCCGGTTCTGTTAATAGCGCTGCTAAAAAACATAAATTTCCCCGTCCTGTGATAGGAATACCTAAATAAAATTTTAGTTTTTCTCCCTCACTGGATGAAATAGTCTGTGGTTGGCTATTTAGGGGGATGAAGGAACTTACGGGAAAGTCAGGCCCCCTCTACCCCAGAGGTGAAACTTGGGTTTTTTCGAGGAAAGTGATTCCGTTAAACCCCCCCGCCAAAAGAACTGCCGGAAAAAAATCAGTCCTTCCCTCACTGTGGGGAAACGTTTTGGGGTTTGGGGCTTTTTTCAGAGGGACAAAGGGATTACTGGAACAGGTACAGGCCCCCCTTAATACGAGGTGAAAATCCTCGGATGTTTCGAGAGAAAGGGTTTTCCCCTTTAAAAAAACCCGTCCCCCCCAAAAACCCTCCTGGAAAAATTTAAAATTTCTCTCCCCACGTGGTAAAAAACGTCTGGGGCCGGCTGTTTTCAGGGGATAAAGGGAATTAAGGAACAGGTGCAGGCCCCCCCTCTTTTCTAAATGAGGTGAAAAAACCCTTTTGGGTCGTTTCAGGGGAAAAGGGGGTTTTCACTTTAAAAAAAAGGGTACAGGTCCCCTCCGGGACGGAGAGGAATCCCTGGAAAAGTGAAAGAGCCCCCTTCCTCACGGGGGAGAAGCAGAAGTGTTCCCCATCAATGATGTCCTGTGGGGGAAGGACTCGCCCGGGATACCCCCAGGGTTGACACCTACCCACTGTTTCCCGTGGTGGCACCCTTGGGACGGAGAGGGGAGCCCTGGGGGTTTGAGCGATGCCGTGCACTTTACCCCCTGCGGAGAAAACACGCCTCTTGGCCCTCTTTTCTGGCAAGACGGGGGCCGACCCAGGCCCCGGTGGTCAATCGGCGGGTTTCCCCCTCGGGAGGCTAGGGTCAAGCAGTCATGCTCCCGTTGGGTACCCCCCCGTCCGGTGTACCAGTGAAATCGGCTAATTGGCTGCTTTAACCCACTATCACCCCTGTTGCTGTTAGACTTTGGGTTTAGCATCCCCTTCCCCTTGTTGGACTCCGTGGTGGGGGGGGGCGTGAGGGGATGAAGCACTCCCCAAAGTTATGGAAAAAAAAATCAAAACCCCCCACAGACAGCCCTTACTGTGACGACCCGTGCAAGGGCCCCAGCCCACGGCAGCCCCCCTGAACCCTTTACGTGCCCCCGGGGTGGCAAAAAAAAACCCTGAGCACGGTGACACTGTCATGCCTGCTGCCAAGATGGGCGGACAAAGAAAAAATCATGTAAAAAACGTCTGTCCACCAGATTGTCCAACAGATGGACTCTCGTGCGGGCCCCCTCCAGCGCACCCAGACCGGGAAGGTCTCTGAGCCCCCCTCAGACGACCCCCGACGAACAGGAAACACTGAACCGCCGAAACAGCGGGCCCTCCACCAACCCCAAAGCCAAAGGGGGGACCAAAAGGGCCCGAGGCCGGAGACCGCCTGATGGGAGCCTGACCCCAAGGTTTTTCCCCGAAATTTAAGGTCCCCTTTTAAAACCCGAAGGCTTTGTCCCCTGCGGGAGACAAAGGAGTAAAAGATGGGGGGAAAGGAGCCCTCGCCCTGAACCCCGGGGAGAAGAGGCAAGATGGTGCTATTTGGCTTCCAGCTCATCGATGTGGAGGTGATAAACACACCCACAGGTGTGGAGGTTTCCCCGATTGTGAAGGGGAAAACCCCAACCCGGGCAAGCCCTGGTGACCATAAAGGTAGCCCAATCCACCCTTGATCGGGTAATGGGGACCTATCCCCTACGCCCTTATGTGCCTGAAGCACTTCGGTGTTTCAAGGCCATAAGTAGGGGACACCACCAGGCTAACTGTACCCCAAGCCAAATGTGGTGCTGTAGAAGGCACACAATACCGAGGTGTGCTCAAGGCACAAAAGGGAAAAAAAGCAGGACATAACAGCCAAAGTCCAACTGGCCAAGAGGCATCACGCCTAGCCGGTTTGCTTTGTCAGGAAAGAGGCGGCCCCAAAAGGCAAGAGGTTGCAAAAGAAGCGCCCAGACTTTTTCCCCCCCCCAGGACCTACGTCGGGGGGAGGAAAAAAAGTGAAAAGGTTTCCCCACCTCCTAAGGGAAGGAACTGCCCCCAGCCAAAAAAGGAGACTCCGACAATCAGGAGTTCCCCCAAGAAAGCAAGTGCAGGGGAAACCCAAAGGGAAAAAAGGGTCCAACAGACCACACGGCCCCCCCCAGACCCAAAAACATTTTCTTCGACGAGGGGGACTGTCGATGTGATCACTGCGGGTCACAGCATGGAAGTATCCTTTCCAGGCCCAAGGAAGAGGCGGAAAAGGCAGGGACGTTCCCAGGGAGGGACATTAAAAAGAGGGGGAAAAGCAAAAAGGGAAGGAAATGGAGAGGGCCCAAAATCACCCCAAATCCTCTCCTCACCCCAGGTCAGATCCCCCCCCCTCTCCAACCCGGGCTATCCCCTCAAGGCAAGCCTAGCCGGCTCCCCCCTCACAGGCAGAGCCTAACCAGGCTGATCAGTGCACAAGCCAAATCAGAAAAAGCTGAGCCTCCCGGGCAAGGCCAGTTAAGCACAGAAACAGCCGGGCCAGAGAAAAAAGCCAGAGAGAAAAGTCGAGCTCCCAAAGGGCCCTCTCCACCCCCAGGGGATCCAGGGTACCCCGACAGCCAAAGGGAGACCCTCAACAGTGAGGATCTCACAATGGAGTTGCAGACTCCGACCGTAACCCAATTTGACGAGTCTCTGATGTAACTATAAATTAGTAATCATGGCACGCAATCTAAGTTTTCTGTGTGGAACATCTGGGCTTCTCCCAAGGAGTGCCATCCTCCACGAAATAGTGCGATCAAAGGGCATTGCATCTCATTCCCGGAGACTTACACGGGAAAACTGTTCGCTTCGCCCGGGACACGTCTACCGCTGCCAGTTCCGATGGCAAAAGAGGGTGAACCGGTGAAAGCAACAAAATTCCTGCTCCGCAATAGCCATCACCCCATGTGGGGAAGATGGGAATTCTTGCCGTCGAGATTCAACTGGCGGGGGGCCCCTGAAAATTTTACAACTTACACCGGCCACACTGGGTAGCTTAGACATCGCCAGGGAGTGCTTCCCAGACACGACCGAGTGATCAAGGGGGAGCTTTTAAGCACACCCCCCTCCTGGCTCCCTGCGGGGACCCCGGGTGCGGCTGGTGTCACATACCCAACCGTGCTTAACATTCCCCCGAGACGCCTTCCCCAACAGCCAGGAGCCAACGCATGTGAGAGGAGGGGTCCCCGACCCCACCCTGGGCCCCTGCGATCTGGTGGGGAGGGTTGGCTGGCTGTCGAGGACCACACTAGTGACCCCTTATGGGACTTTTCAAAACCCCCATGGGTAGTGGCCCAGCCGAAAAAACCACGACCGAAACCAAGATGGGAAAAAAGACAAGGCCAACTGGCAGGCTTTTCCCGAGCGCCTTGGCCCGTTCTGAAAGCAATGAACCCACACAGAGCGAAATGTGGAAATGCTCAAAACCGACTTGTAAATGCCATTGATGAGGCAGCCCCACTGACCATACCCAAAACTCGCCTGGGGCCAGGAGTCACAAAGACCCCCGGGATTTAAAGACAGATTAGAGAGTGCGGGACGCCCAAAGGAAAAATGCCAGAGTAGCAGGAAAAAAGGGCTAATGGTGGAGTCTTTCGCCACCCTACCACCCCCTCAGAGCTTGGCAACGGGTCAAACGAGCCACCCCCGTCAGCCCCCCAATGCACGCACCACGACCCCCAGGCAGGGCCAACAGATGGGCAAGAGTTCTCTCGAAAGAGTACGACAGTCTGCCAGCCGAACTGAGGCAAGACAAGAAAGCCACAACCAGCAGACTTGCTCACACAGAGAAAGGGCAGCCGAACCCCAAAAATCAAATTTTCTTTTCTCTGAGGGAATAAGAGAGCACATAAACCAGTTGCAACTCAGCCCGGGGGATGAGGGATCTCGTACCCCATCACTCCCCGGGACTGGTAGGGGAGCTTTCATTCCTGCAATCATCAACAATCTGGGAAAAATTCCACTCTACCCCAGGGGGGAGGGGGTACCATATTTTCCCCCCCTAAAAACCAAAGGAGCCGGGAATACCGCCCCCTCTCTCTCCTCGCTGTCTGGCCAAGATGCCGAGAGGAGGTACTGAACCGGCTCCCAAAGGAAAAAAGGGCCCCCCCACGAAACCCTCTAGGGTTCACCGGGGCATGAGACAGGCACAATAGCCCGCTCTTTGGGACAATAAACACGGGCGAAAACTGTGCAGTATTCCCCTTTACCCGGAGAAGGCTTTTAATTTGGGAAGAGAGCCTGATCCAAAAAAGGAATCAGAGGGAAGCTCTTGGCTTGGATAGGTGATACTTTAGGAATAGAACAGCCGAGTCAATTCCAAGGTCACCTATCACAGCCATGCCACTGAAAAATGGAAGCCACAGGGTGGGGTTTTCAGTCCAGCCCTTTTTAAAAACCCCTAAGTCCCGTATCCTAAAATAAAACCCCCAGTGGGGTGCAAGTCATCTCCTATGCAGACGACTTGTATCATCTCCCTTGGACCACATGCCCAAACAAAGTCCAGGTTGTCTGGACTTGGTATCCCAGGGGTGTTTTAGGCAGGGGTAAAAATTCGCAGCCAAATCCAAAAACCATGGCTCTGAACAGAGAGTTTAAGGCCCAAAACTGAAAAAACCCGGGGAAATTGGGGTGGGTTTAGGGAAAACCCCACCTTGGGGTAAGGAAACCGGACCCTCTCCTTCCCAGGGGGTCCCCGTACCTGCTGACCGAACAAAAAGGGAAGACTGTCGTCATGAGAGCAATGAAGGAAGACGCATAGGGGGCCCAAACAGAGTAAAGATCCTTTTACTTTCATGCGTCAGGCCCCTTGTAGACATGCCTCCCTCGCTCTAATTTTGGGATTAAAAGAAAAATATAAAACCATTTGGAAAAAGTCAAAACAAGCCGCCAGGGGGCATTTGGGGGCCCCCAAGGGGGCGAGGTCCCAATCCCAGTGGAGAAAACCCCTCCCCCTTTGGCCCACGAATTTATTAACGGGAGCACAATTTAATCAAAAGGGCATCAGGCTCCAGAACACAAGCCTAAGACACAAAATAGCAGCGCCTAGAACAAGATAAAGGCTGTTTTCAAAAAACTCCTGGTGTTCACACAGCCAGGGTGTAATATGCCATCGCTCAAAAAAAACCGCTGGGCCAAAGGGGATGACCCCGCACCCTGACTGGTCGAAGCTCCGCCGTGGGCACAAACCCCGATAGAGTTTTCGGTCTCAGATGGCAAGAAAAAAGAATAATTTGTACGCCTGCCCCAAAGGGAGAAAACCCAGAGGGGCTTTCAACCATCACCCCTCCCGGGGGGCAGAAATATTTCCGGGTGGACGGGCGTCCCTGACCCACACTGGGCTCCGGGTTCGCGCAAGGGGGCCCCAAATCCATGGGGTAACACACAACGCCCTGCTAAGGGAGAGGGAGTTTTCACTGAGCCCCCGCGTCCGTGAGGGAAGGACATGGTAAAAAAACAGACTCCAAAGGGGCCGTTGACTGTCTTCAGCAGCGCCACCCACTGAAAACTACCCCTACACCATCGCACAAAAGCCAAAAATGCTTTCCAGGGGGGAAGAATTTCATAAATGGGTTCCCAGCCAATAGGGGTCGAGGAAGAGCGCTGACAGATTAGCCGAAATCGGCCGGGGGATGCCCCCCAATCCCATGATAATAAATCAGATCCGAAATTACTTAGGAGGAAGGACGGTTTACGGCCAACCCTTCCTCCTGCAGCTTCACAGAGAGGAAAAAGGATATTCCCCCTCGGCCGTGGACTCAGATGTCAAGGCTAGAACCACGACTCTCTGAAAAAAACAAAAGAGGTACCGAAAACTTCTGCAAGAATGCGCCTAGGTTTCCATGGCATGGCAGATTTTCCCAAAACCCTAGAACGTGAAGAGGGTTTTTCTGCATTTTTGGCGAGCCGAACGCCACACTGGTACACTACTTTGGGGAATTGCGTGCACACTAATTTTAAGACAAACCCCACAGAACACAGCCGTCAGCTGGGAAAGAGATTATGCGAGATGCTTACCCCCACGGCACAGGAGCGCCTCGGGGAACCCCCCCCGCCACGGTAAGCACATTGACCCAAAAAATAGACAGCCTAAAAAGCTGACACAGGCCGGGCCATAAAATGAAAGGCCCCGGGGGAAGCCAGAAATTTGCAAATCTCAACAACAACAAGTACGAAACGAAGGATGGAGGGTGGGGGTATAATGCTCGCAGAGGTGGTGGGCACAGACGTAGAGGTGGTATGGGAGGGAAAGGTTGTGTGTGTTTTATGATTTTGCAGGTGGAGGATAAGAGTTTTTTTTAGGGGGGGGGGATGCGAAGGGAAGGGCGGTAGGAAAAATGATTGAGCAGGGGAGGGGAGGGAGGACGGGTTTTGGAGGAAGGGGGTGAATCTGCATTCCTGCATCTGATTAGGCATCACGTCTGGCCCCAATTTAATTTTGCGATGGTAGACATGGTCACAGAACTTTTCCAAATCGCAAATTATCTTTTTTTAAAGGGATATCTTGATTGATATAACTGGTTCGTTGTTCTATGCCTTGACACTTGGTTTGTGGAAAAAATTCCGGGGGTGTGGATATTTTTTGGGGGGAAAAAAATTGTAGTTGGATGTTTGCTGTTTTCGTTGCGAAACAATTTTGTTAGGTTCAAACACTGATCAAAAAATGTATGCACAATACCAAAATTATCTTTTAAATCCCACTGCCGGTTCCTTGGTTTTTAGAGCCCGAAAAAGTCTAATATGATGTCATGACTGGTTAATTCTTCAGGGTGTACAAATTTTTTCCCCAAAAGGGATGGTCCACAAGACCACCCTTTCCCATGCTCTCTTGCTGCTAAAAAGCAAAGGAGGTGTTCAGCACTATTTTTTTTTTTTTTTTACTCACTGTTACAACGATGCCTTTTTTTCTTGCTTTTTTAAAAGGGATTTTCAGGTTGTTAAACGTCCTTACCTAGGCGGAGGAGCAGCCTTGACCTGGCGTGAGGAGGTGCCCGTTATCGGGCGGGGGGCAGCATGCCCCGCGCGCAGGGGCCTGTGGCCTAAAGCGGGGGCCCCCTTTCCCCTGGGGAGGGGGCCGGTACCCGGGGCCAAGGGTTTCCCTTATGGAAATTTCTAAAATTGCATTTAAAACAACCAAAAAAAAAGCCACCAGGGGCCCCTGGGGGCCCCCAACCTTAGACTTTAACAGTTTGTGGGGTAATTGCCCAGTTGAGGGATGTTCGGTATTTATCTTTTTTGGCTTGGGTTTGTCTTTTTTAACTTTTCTCGCTCACTTAAGTTCATTGTCTTTTTAAGTTTCCCTTAAATGAATTTTTTAATTTTTGGTGTTTTATTTTTGATCATAAAAGGAAAATTAAAAAATTTTTATATGATATATATATATTGTGTGGTGTGTGGTGTTGTTGGGGGTGTGTGTGTGTGTGGTGTGTGTGTGTGTGGTGTGGGTTTGTGTGTGTGGTCTGGTTTATATATATTTCCCAAAATAATCAAGAGTATTTAAAAAAAGAAAAAATTACTAACGGATTAGGACAAAAAAACAATTTAGAAAAAAATACACAGACAAAAAAAAACGCCCAGAAATCTGCGTAAAAAATGGGGGATGATTCACATACTCCCTGATATAACAGAAAAACGAACGGACCTCGCTAAATTTTCCGAGGACACTTTCTTTAAACGATTACTCCCGTGGGCTAGCGCCGCTTCTATCAGGACACACGGAGCGTAAAAAATCAGAGCAAGGAAAAATGACTGATTTGGTTGAGATGCAGGACTGCCAACACCAAAAAAAAGCCTCCTGTGTTTCAGCGCGTCTGCCCTTCGCGGTTCGACAGCTTTCCGTGCCCTGGCGGGGAACAAGGTTGTTTGTCAGCTTAGCCCCCTGGGGTAAAAAAGCGAGCGACCCTCCTGCAGGGTTGGGGGGACTGTCCGAATTGGCAAAAGGTCAGGTGTGGATTATGGTGTAAAAAGTAGTGCGTTTCTTGCCCGAAGCCATGTAGGGGAGCACGGGAGAGAATCGCGTGGGGCCAACGGGGAGCATTTTTCGTGCTACACCCCGTTCACCGGGGAAAAAAAAATCGAGCTAGCTTCCGGGAAGCAGGGGGAGGGTAGCCGGGTTTCCCCCTGACTTGCGGGACCATGGGGACGGCGTGGTTTGAGCTGTTCGACTCGGCGGGGGGGAGGTAAACCACGTCCCATCGCTACGGCGGCTAGGGCATTTTATATAATATTAATATATATATATATATATATATATATTATATATATATTAATAAATATATATATATAATATATATGACTGGGAAAACATCTTTCCGGTGCTACTATGGTAAAACCCTACACGCAAGAGAGAAAGAAGAGGCAACGCGGGTAACACGGGGCAGTCAGGACAGGCAACGGAAATGGAAAGAGTCCGTCAGGTCCCAAAAAAACCTTTTCGGACTATGCGAGGGAAACCCGGAAATGGGAGACGGGGGGAGAATGTTGAAGGCAGGAGACTATCAGCAGGGGAAAACCCCTGATCAAATGAAATTTGGCAGCAGTTTATTGAAGGATTCCACTATCTGCAGGGGTGGACATCAGCGGAAGGAAGATTCGCCCTTTCAAGGAGCGTTGTTGTTGTTCCCCCGAATACAGATTACTTATGTTTAGCCCGCAGCTTAGTAGACTGGCGCCTGTCCGCCCAAAATATGTTTATCACAGGAGGTAAAGGACAGCTAGGTGTCCCCCTTTGAGGATAAGGAGGGCTGGTAGGGCCGGTTGGACGGGAGATAGCCTGCAGTTGAGAGGGTGAGGAGGGCGACGGAGAGATAGATCTAGTGTAGGGCGTGAGGACGGCAGGTCCAGGGGTCCTTTTTGAGAGGGTGGAATCCCGGGGGATATTATATAATTTTTAAATTAAAATTATAAAAATATATATAATTATATATATAATTTCCATGTACACACACACGCCACACACAACACACAACACAAAAACACCACACACACACACAACCACACTACACACACACACACAACACACACACACACACACACACCACACATTCACAACACACACACACAACATAAATATAAAAAGAAAATATAAAATAGATATATAATTTTAAAAGTACACACACACCAAAAACACACAACACAAAATTTTTAATATATATATAAATATAATATAATATTTAATAATATATATATAAAATTTAAAATATATGTATATGTATATGTATTATAAATAATATATATATATAATACATACAATATATTGTATATGTATGATATTATAAATATATTATATATAGATATAATATAAAATATATATAAAATATTAGAAAGTAAGTATGTATTATAATATATATAATTAAAAATTATACATATATATATAAAATTTAAAATATAATATACTATATATATAATACTATATATATAAAAATTTAAAATAATATAAAAACATAAATATACACGCCGCACGCAGCACACACCCCCCACACCAACACACACCACAACACACACACACACACACTCACTCACACACACACACCACAACAAAACACACACACACACACACACACACACACCACACAGCACGGACATCACACTCCAACACAACGCACACACACACACCCAACAAACACCACAAAACCACATATATATATATATATATTTTTTTTATTTTTTTATTTATTTATATTTTGTATAATATATATAATTTATATATATATTAATATATATATATTATATTAAAAATACATACAACTACATCATACATACATACATACAACACACAACACACACACACACACACACACACACCACACACCACACACACACACACAATTATATATATATAATATATTAATATTTTAAAATATATATATAAAAATAATTATATATTATTATAATATATATTATATATTATATATATTTAAAAACTTTCACTTTCCTTTTACTCCAATCGCACCCCCTTCCTCCCCTTCTTCTCTCCCTTTCCCTTTCTCTTCTTCCCCCCATTCTCTACCCCCCCCCACCTTTTCCTTTCCCAAAAAAATTGATTTTCCCCCCTTTTAATCTTTTCTATGGCGCTCTTTTTCCCTCTTCCCTGCCCTTCCCTTTTCCCCTATCCCCATTCTCTATCCCCCTCCCCTTCTCCCCCTCTCCATTCCCTCATTTTTCAATCTTTTTCCCCCCCTACTCTCTATCCCCCCCTCCTTCTGCCCCCCAACTCTCCCTCCCCCCGCTTCTATCCCTTCTCCCTGCTCTCTACCCATGCTCAATTGTTTTTCCCCCTCCCCTGTCTCTTCTTTCTCCCCTTTTCTCCTTCCGTTTATTCCCCCCTCTCTATCGCCCACTCCCCTCCCCATCCCCGCATTTCGTTTCCCTCTCTCCCACGCTTTATCCTTTCCCCACTTTCCCCTACTCCCCCCCCTTTTTTTCTCCCTCCTCTCCTCCCCCCTTTATATCTCCCCCCTCCCTCACTGTCATGCCCCCCTCTCCTGTCCTCCATACAGCGATACTTCCCCCGAGTCGAAGTAATAAATTGTTCAGAAAAACGAATCCGTATCGTTCTCCCATGTTTCCCTCCCCCTCTCCCCCCCCCTCTTTTCCCCCGTGGGTCCGGGTATCGCTATTGTGATACTTTTCTTCTCTCTTTGGCTGAAGACGTCGAAAAATCTGACTGGGGAAAATTGGCACCCGGTAGCAAAGGGGTGAGTTGCAGGGGGGATTTTCGGTGGCCCCGGCCCATGGCCGTTCGTATTCCTTGGTGAATTTGGAAAGTTTGCTAGAGGAGAAAGACTCAATTTGATTTGCGAGTGGGAAAAGTCTCAGCACGTATGGATTTTTTTCACACAGGCTTCCTCTCACAGCTTCTGAACAGACAAACCTTCTCCCCTAACCCAAAACACCAACACACACAATACACAAAAACCAACACAAAACACACACCCACACACCACACACACAACACACACACACACACACACACACACCACACACAACAACCACACACAACACCACATATACTCACTCCACGAGGGAAACCCGAAAAAAGGAAATGAAAAGGGAAATTTCGAACCCAATAGAAAACGGGAAAGGAAATTTGGTGTGATCATGCCGACAGTTTTCCCCCCCCAAAACAATGCAAGGGAAATTTTCCCACGCAGAAAAGGGCTCATAAACATCCATTTTTTAAAATTGGTCAGTGGTTGGGGGTTTCTTGAAGTCCTCATTTTTATCGATTACAGTTTCCCTGTTCTAACGCGACCCCGCTGCTATTAAAAAAAGTGAAAGCAAAAAAATTTTAAAAAATCGACTCCCTAATTTTTTTTTGTATCTTTAAGCTTTTGGCTATCGCCGGCTAATGCCTTGCATACAATTTTGCATGAAAAGTCCCAACGGATGTTCATTGTAATTCTAAAATCCCGGGTCAGACATTTTAAAAATTGGCACAGGTTTCCTCCAACATAAAATTTGAGTATACAACCTGGGGAGAGCCGTAATACGTGGAAAAACACCCATAGGTACTGTCAAAAAAAAAATTTCCCTCCTCAAAGAAAGAAAAGCTTTTCGGAAGGCAAAAAAAGGTGGGGGGGGGTCTTCCCCATCCCCCCCCCCCCGTTTTTTTTTCCTTTTTTTTAAAAAACTTCTCCAGCATTACCTGCTTTTGCTCCCCTCCAGTCTAAAGGGGATTCGAGGAGGATGAAGTGGGCCCCATACCCTTTAAAGAAACATATGTATTGGGCCTTGGGGAAGAAACTTTCACAAGCCCTAAAGGCCTCCTTTTGGGGTTTTCCCTTTGCAGAAGGTCCCGTTTTTACACTTCTATCTCCCCGCTTCATTGTGCTTTTTTTTCCGCCCCCCATTCCCTTTTTCCTTTTTAAAATTTGGTTGTCTTTCTGTCCCCCCCCCCACCCCCCGAGCCCCTTTTTATTCTTTCAGTTTTTTTCCACTCCCTTTATATGCATGTTCTTATTTTTCTTCGCAATTTTTTCTTTCCTTTTGTCGTGCTTTATACAGAAAAAAATTCAGTCGTTGCTAACTGATCATGTTCCAAACTACAAATAACACGTCAAGACGTTCTATTACGCTTTTAATTTTTTCTTTTTACACTCCTGTGTAGGCTTTCGCACTGTCCATCATGAAGTTTTGCTTTACATAGTTTTTCGCCTCATCTGTCAACACATTTTCATTTCTGTCATTAACTGTATATTACGTACGTATATAGATGATATATAATAAATATATATATTATTATATATATAATATATATAATATATTAATACAAATATAATTTAATATATATATTATATAAAATATATAATATTATATATATATAAACTATAAAAAAATTATTTTTCAATTTTATAAATTTTATATTAAAATAATTTATATATATTATAATACTATATAATAAAATATATATATATATAATATAAAATATATACATACACACACACAGTGGCCCTACACACACACAACACACAACACACACAAACACCACACACAACAACACCACACACACACACACACTGGTGTGTGTGTGGTATTATTGCATTATATAATTATATATATATAATTAATATATATATATATATAATATATTATAATAATACATTTATATTTTAATACATATATATATTTTTAATATATAAATATATATATATATATTATAAAATTTTGTGTGTGTGTGTGTGTGTGGTGTGTGTGTGTGTGTGTGTGTGTGGTGGTTGTGGGGTTTTGGTGTTGCGTGTGTGTTGTGTGTGTGGGGGGGTGGTGTGTGTGTGTGGCATGTATGCGTGTGTTGTTGATCTTTCTCTCTCTCAATTTTGGTGTGTGTGTGTTTGTGTGTGTGGTGTGTTTGGTGCGTGCGTCGTGCGTGCGGCGTGGTGCGTGCGTGCGTGCGGCGTGTTTTGTTGTATGTGGTGTTGTATGGGTATGTGTGTGTTGAGGTGGGTGTGTATGGTGGTGGAAATACATAGGGCATGCAACATGATACTACATACATACATACATACATCAAATACATCATACATACATACAAATACTCAATATCCATGCACCATCATACTACTACATACAACATGCATACATCAACATACAAATACTACATACATAATACATACATACAACATGATGCATGCATGTATATGTATATAGGGAAAGTATGATGCTGAATGAAAGTAGGTATATGCATATTATAATTATATATTATAATATATATATTATATATATATGTGGTGTGTGGTGTGGTGTGTGTGGGGTGTGTGTGTGTGTTGTGTATACGTTTTATATATATAATTATATATATTAAAATATATATAATATTTTTTAATACACACACAATAATGTGTGGTGTGTTGGGGTGTACACACACAAACACCAAACACAACAAACACACACCAACAAACACACACCACACACACACAAAAGATTATTATATTATATATATTATATATATATATATAAATTTTTATAATATTAATATAATATATGTGGGGTGTGTTGTGTGTGTGTTTTTGGGGTTGTAATTTACGTATGAACATATTTAAAATTTATATTATATATATATTATATATATTATAAAATAATTATAATATTAATATAACATAAATACATACATACATACATACATAAATAATATATATTATATTATATTATTAAATATATATTAATATATTGCCCCCAGGAAGTTCGTTTTTGTTTGCGCCCTGTTCTGGCAATTCCTGCAACGCCGCGGTGCCAAACCGATGCTGTACTTTGGATCCGTCCCTGGGGGCGAGAGGGAGCATGCTGCATGGGCAACATTTGCTCTCAATTATCTCCCTAGGATTAAAAAAAATCTTTTTAGTTTTTAAATATTAAAACTACTGCGATGGTCACGTGGTAGCATGGACTCCAACCCTCGTGACCCCGTTTCTTCCCCTGCCCGGAGTCGTAAAAATATTGCGCATCGCTGCGGGTCGAATCCGATCTCATGGCGAGAAAACGGCATATGCCTTTGAGAAGTAAAAACGCAGATGTGTGGGGGAAGTACCGCCTTGGGCCACAAACTGGGGTTGTTTTGGAAAAGAGCACATTCAGGTAGGTGGGAACGCCCCTGACCTCTAATAAAAAATTGGGAGGGCCTAGATCTTGCCCTAGAATAAAAAGGGTGTTGAACAAAGAAACACACACACACACACCACCACAAACCACACACACACACATTATAATATATATAATTATATATATATATATATATATATATTATAATATATTATTTATATGTATGTATATAGCATTTCATACATACACACACACAAAACACACCACACACACACACACACACACACCACACACACACACACACACAAAACCACATATATATATATATATAATTATAATTTTTAAAAATATATTAAACATAAATTATATAATTATATATATTATATAATATTATTAAAAATATATATAAAATAATACTATACGTGTAAATAATATAATAATTATATAAATTTTATATATATAATTTAATTTATAATTTCCATTCTCCGTGGAGAATAATAATATAAATTTATTATATATTTTATATATATATATATAATATATTTATCATATCTACGAGTGAGGTTGTGTGTGTGTGTGTGTGTGTGTTGTGTGTGTTGTGTGTGTGTTGTGTGTGTGTGTTGGTGTGGATTGGGGGTGTGTGTGTGGTGCTGCGTGTGTAGTGTGTGTGTGTGTGGGTGTGTGTGTGTGTGTGTGTGTGTGTGTGTTGTACAGCATATATAAATATAAATAATATATATATATATATAATTTTAAAGTGTGTGTGTGTGTGTGGTGTGTGTGTGTGGTTTTTGGTGTGTGTGTGTGGTTGTGTGTGTTTTGTGTTGTGCACGTAGTTATGAGTTATATAGTTATTTTAGATATAAAAAAATGTGTGTATATGTGTGTATATATATATATATATTATATAATATATATATATATATATTATATAAAAAATATATAATGTATTATACAGAGGAGAGAGAGAGAAAGAGGAATATAATTTGAGAATGAAGAGGTAAAGAGATAGATTGATTGTAGATAGACAGATAGATAATAGAGAGAGAGAGAGAGGGAAGATAGAGAATAGAAAAATAGATTGAAAATTAATAGATAATGGAGGGATAGACAGATTAAAAGAAATTGGTAAAAATAGGCGGGTTTTTATCGACAGATGTAGATAGAAGATAGCGGTTAAGATAAAAGAGGGGCAAAGACAGACAGGCATTTAATACTTTAAATAAATTTTTCCCAATTATTTTATAAAAAATTCTTGCATGCATTTCCAATTTTAATACCCTCTGTCATGTGTCCCTTAGATTTTCGTTCCCATAGAACAGATATGCATCATTTCGAAAACCACACTGATACAGACAGTCGTTTTGTACCCTTTGCAGCAGACACATCCAAGACACGAGAGATTTCGGTATTTCATTCGTGCTTTCAAAATTTTTTGCTGTCGAACGTTCTTTTTTGCGCTTCTGCCTTTTTGGGTTCTCTTTCGTCTGTCTCTTTTCTTGCCCTCTCTCTCTCCCTCTCTCTTCTCCTCCTCTCTTCTCTCTCTCTCTCTCTCTCTTTTAATATATATAATATATATATATAATATATATTATATATATAAAATATTATATATATAATATATATATTTTTATAACCGTTCTCCTTCCCCCCACCCACTTGCTTCTCTTACACCCCATGTTCTTCTTCTTTCATACACCCCTTCTCTCTCTCGTTTTATTACGCGTTTTTTTTTTCTCTCTCTCTCTCGTTTTTAACCGTTTTCCTCTGCAGTGTTAAAACACCTCGTTCTCTTTCTTTGGGGACCTTTTACATTTTTTCTGGTTTTTCCCCCCATATTTCAAACCTTTTCTCACTCTAAAAACAGCAGTTAATTTAAGGCCCTTTGCTTCACGATGAATTGACCATTTAGCAAAAATTATTTCTAAAAGATACCCTTCCATAAAATCAGAAATTATTATTTTCGTATGAACCAAAAAAACATTCAAAATATATCTTTTTTTGGGTTTTATTTCCCAACCCTATGTATTTCGAATTTTCCTCGGCTAGCGCTAACATTTTGACATTTTGAACCACCCGGGGCCCAATATAACAATTTAAAAAACTATAAAACCCTCCTCAAAAAAACTGAAAACCATTTAAATCCCGGATTTCCCTCTCCCAAACATCATCAGAAGAATCAAAAGGGGGCCCAGTAACCCGTCAGCTCAGCGTCTACACGGAAAAAAAAGAAGAAAAGGTTGATATGAAATGGATGCACAGTAGAATGCACAAAGTTGGGAGCAAACCAAAAAAGAAAAATCTAGATTAGATACAAAATTATAATAATTTTCGTAACCAAAAAGTTTTTGTAGAGGGAGCGACGGTGATATATTCTAGATTTTTTACATTAACCAAGTTTTCTTTAAGGAAATGGTTTTTAAATATGATATATATATATATATATTAATTATATATATATATATAATATATATATATGTATCATATAAATTATTATGTATATTTTAAAATTATGTATATGAATAAAAATTAATTAATTATTAATCATATATGTGCGTGTGTAGTGTGTTTGTCTAGGCATACACCACACCCCACACACACACGCCCCACACACACCGCCCCCACACCCCACACACACCAACACCACCACACACAAACAAACATATATATATATTTATATATTTATATATTATATATATAATATGGATTTAAAATTAAATATTTAATGTATATTATATATATAATATATATATATAATTAAAATATATTATTATGTGGTGGTGTTTTTTTGTTGTGTGTGCTTTTTTTTAATAGCCTTTTTTCCAGCAGGACAAAGTTCTCATTTACTGTGACAGGGTATTTGGGAAACCACCCCTTTCCATATCATATCATTCCAACAACCCCGGTTCGGCGACTACACTTTTTCCCCGGCGGTGACTTCCCCCACGAAATCGCGTTTTATTTTCGAGGCCATTGCCGTTTTTTTCGCCGGAGATCGGGTCGAGCCAGCAGTCGGTGCGAGACATTTTTGTGACTGCCTGGAGAGGAATTTAAAATCACGTATGAGGGGCGGAGTCGAATGGTCACACCACGGGTCATTTCGGGATGTATATATGTGTGTGTGTGTGTGTGGTTGTGTGTGTGTGTGTGTGTGTGTGGTGTTGTGTGTGCGGCCCCGCGCAGGGGTAGGGTTTCCCCATTTTTA
>NW_023660159.1:7500-19829 GCF_015228065.2 Penaeus monodon | reverse complement strand
TTTTTTTAAAAAAAACCTTTTTCACTTTAATATGTATGTTTAATACGATTTTGAAAGGGTTATCATTATTACCTAAATTGCAAAATCATAGAGAATCGAAAAACGTCATTGGAGTACTCTAAAAGGGCTATATTCGCTAATTTTGCCGCTTTTCGACTTTTGGAATTTTTCTTAACCTTTTTTTTATTATAAATGGAGACAATTCCTGTTATTATCATCATTATCATCATCATTATCATCATATTCTTATCATCATCATTATCATCATTTCTCATTATCATCATCATTATCATCATTATTGCAATTATTATCATCATTATTGCAATATTATCATTATTATTGCAATTATTGCAGTTATAATATTAAATTTTGCAACTATACTAATAACAAACAACAATAATAATAGAAAAACAATAATAATAACAATAATAACGATATTATAATAATTATTATATCATTTTTTAATTAATATCGTAATTACAGTAATTATTACTGTTATAATAATTATTTTGCAATTATACTACTAGTAAAAATGATAATAATATAATAAAAACAATAATAATATTAAAAACGATATTAAAAAGGGACATTTTAACATTATTATTATACTTATTATTATTATTTTATTGTTATTATTACAGTTATAATATATGTTTTGGCAATAAGACAAATTTAAAAAAGTAATAATAAAATAATAAGAAGAAAATGAAAATAATATAATAATATAATATTATAATAATAATAATAATAATAATAATAATAATAATAATATAATAACAATAATATAATAATTTTTTATTATTATTATTTTATTATATAGTAATAATATAATAATAATAATAATAATAATAATAATAATAAAAAATAATAAATAATAGTAATAATAATAAAAATTTGATAATATGATAATTTTAAAATGATCATCAAATGTATCAAATTTCTTTATTCTCAGTTTTATCCTCATTTTGTCATGATTAATACGATTTTGGTAATTATTATCATTATTACCCTAATATTGCCAAAATCATCATAGAATTCGAAAAAACGTCTTTTTGGAGTATACTCTCAAAAGGCTATTTTTCGCTAGATTTTGCCGTTTTTTCGAACTTTTGTGTATTTTTTTCTTTTTACCTTTTTTTTATTATTAATGGAGACAATTCCTGTTTATAATCATTATTATCATGATTATCATCAATATTATCATTATCACTATATCATCATTATCATCATTATCACATCTTTATCATCTTTATCATATCATATCCATTATTGCAATTATTATCATCATTATTGCAATTATTATCATTATTATTGCAATTATTGCATTTATAATATATAATTTTGGCAACTATACTAATAACAACACAATAATAATAGAAATAACAATAATAATAACAATAAAAAACGATATTATAATAATTATTTATATCATTATTTTAATTATATCGTAATTACGTAATTATTAATGTTATTATAATTATTTTTGCAATTATACTACTAGTAAAAATGATAATAATGATAATAATAACAATAATAATATTAATAACGATATTATAACGACTATTAACATTATTATTATACTTATATTTATTATTATTATTGTTATTATTACAGTTATAATATATTTTTTTGCCAATAATACTAATAAAAAAGTAATATAATAATAATAAAATAAAATAATAATAATAATATAATAAATAAAAATTTGATAATAATAATAATAATAATAAAATAATAATAATAATAATAATAATAAATAATAATAATAATAATGATAATATTGATAATATTAATAATCATCAAATGTTATCAAATTCTCTTTATTCTCACTTTTATCCCATTTTTTGTCATGATTAAAACGATTCTGGTAATTATTATCATTATTACCCTAATAATTGCCAAAATCATCAGAGAAATCGAAAAAACGTCATTTTGGAGTATACTCTCAAAAGGCTATTTCGCTAGTTTTTTCCCGCTTTTCGATTTTTGGGGAAATTTATTTTCTTTTACCTTTTTTTATTATAAATGGAGACAATTCCTGTTATTATCATCATATTATCAGATTATCATCAATGTTATCATATCATCATCATTATCATCATTATCATCATCATTATCATCATTATTGCAATTATTATCATCATTATTGCAATTATTATCATTATTATTGCAATTATTGCAGTTATAATATATAATTTTGCAACTATACTAATAACAACACAATAAAAATAGAAATAACAATAATAATACAATAATAAACGATATTATAATAATTATTTATATCATTGTTTTAATTAATATCGTTTACAGTAATTATTACTGTTATAATAATTATTTTTGAAATTTAAATACTACTAGTAAAATGATAATAATGATAATAATAAAAAATAATAATATTAATAACGATATTATAACGACTATTAACATTATTATTATACTTATTATTATTATTATTATTGTTATTATTACAGTTATAATATATGTTTTGGCAATAATACTAATAAAAAAGTAATAATAATAATATTAATAATAGTAATAATAATAATAATAATAATAATAATGATAATAATAATGATAATAATAATAATAATATTAATAATAATAATAGTAATAATAATAATAATAATGATAATATTAATAATATTAATAATCATCAAATGTTATCAAATTTCTCTTTATTCTCACTTTCATCCTCATAATTGTCATGATTAATACGATTTTGGTAATTATTATCATTATTACCATAATCGTTGCCAAAATCATCAGAGAAATCGAAAAAACGTCATTTTGGAGTTTACTCTCAAAAGGCTATATTTCGCTAAATTTTGCCGCTTTTTCGACTTTTGGGAATTATTTTCTTTAACCTTTTTTTTTATTATAAATGGAGACAATTCCTGTTATTATCATCATTATTATCATGATTATCATCAATATTATCATTATCATCATCATTATCATCATTATCTTCATTTTCCTCTTCATTATCATCATTATTGCAATTATTATCATATTATTGCAATTATTGCAGTTATAATATATAATTTTGGCAACTATACTAATAACAACAACAATAATAATAGAAATAAACAATAATAATAACAATAATAACGTAAATATAATAATTATTTATATCATTATTTTAATTAATATCGTAATACAGTATTATTACTGTTATAATAATTAAGTTTTTGCAATCATACAACTAGTAAAAAATGATAAAATGATAATAATAACAATAATAATATTAAATAACGATATTATAACGACTATTAACATTAGTATCGATACTTATTTATATTATATATGTATTATACAGTTATAATATATGTTTTGGCAATAAGACTAATAAAAAAGTAATAATAATAATAATAAGAAGAAGAAGAAATGATAATAATGACAATAATAATAATATAATAATAATAATAATAATAATAATAACAATAATTAAAATTATTATTATTATTATTTAGTATATTTATTATAGTTAATAATAATGAATAATAATATAATAATAATAATAAGAAATAATTATTATAATAATAATAATAATAATAAAATAATAGTAATATATAATAATGCAATAATATTGATAATAGTAATGATCATCAAATGTATAAAAATTCTCTTTATTCTCAGTTTTATCCTTCATTATTGTCATGATTAATACGATTGGAAGTATTATCATTATTACCCTAATAATGCCAAAATCATCAAGAGAATCGAAAAAACGTCATTTTGGAGTATACTCTCAAAAAGGCTATAGTTGCTAGATTTTGCCGCTTTTTCGACTTTTGGGAATTATTTTCTTAACCTTTTTTTTATTATAAATGGAGACAATTCTGTTATTATCATCATATTAATTCATGATTATCATCCAAATTATCATTATCATCATTCATCATCACATTATCATCATTATCATCATCATATCATCATTATTGCAATTATTATCATCATTATTGCAATATTATAATTATATTGCAATTATTGCAGTTATAATATATAATTTTGAACTTACTAATAACAACAACAATAATATAGAAATAACAATAATAATAACAATAATAACCGATTTATACTAATTATTTATATATTATTTTAAGTAATATCGTAATTACAGTAATGATTAATGTTATTATAATGATTTTTGCAATTATATACTAGTAAAAATGATAATAATGATAATAATAACAATAATAATATTAATACGATATTATAAACGACTATTAACTTATTATCTATACTTATTATTATTATTATATTATTGTTATTATTACAGTTAAATATATGTTTTGACAACTAATTACTAATAAAAAAAGTTAATAATTATTAATAATAATAATAATAATAATAATAATAATAACTAATAATAATGATAATAATAATAATAAGAATAATAATAATAATAATAATAATAGTAATAATAAAATAATATTGATTATATTGATAATATTAATAATCATCAAATGTTATCAAAATTCTCTTTATATCACTTTTATACTCATTATTGTCATGATTAATACGATTCTGGTAATTTCTTATCATTTACCTAATAATTGCCAAAAGCATAGAGAATCGAAAAAACGTCCATTTTGGAGTATACTCTCAAAGCTAGATTTCGATACGATTTTGCCGCTTTTTCGACTTTTGAATTATTCTTTTACCTTTTTTATATAAAATGGAACAATCCTGTATTATCATCATATTATCATGAGTATCATCAATGTTATCATTATCATCATCATTATTCATCATTATCATATCATTATTCATCATAGGCAATTATTATCATCATTATATGCAATTATGTAGCCAGTGATAAAATATAATTTTGCAACTAAATTTTTAAAAACTAATTACAACAACAATAATAATAGAAATAACAATAATAATACAATAATAACGATATTATAATCATTATTAATCATTTTTTAATTATATCGTAATTACCCAGTATTTTACTGTTATAAGAATATTTTGCAAGATTAACTACTAGTAAAAATGATAATAATGATAATAATAACAATAATAATATAATAACGATATTATAACGGACTATTGACATGATATATACTTATTATTATTATTATTAGTATTATTACAGTTATAAATATATGTTTTTGCAATAATAATAATAATAAATTAATTAATAATAATAATAATTATAATAATAATAATATAATAAGAATATAATAAATAATAATAATAATAATAATAATAACAATAATAATAATAATAATTAGTATGCTTATTATTATAATAGTAATAATAATAAATAATAATAATGATAATATTGATAATATTAATAAATCATCAAAATGTTATCAAAATTCTTTATTCTCACTTTTATACTCATTATGTCATGATTATTACGATTTTGGTAATTATTATCATTATTACCCTAATAATTGCCAAAATCATCAAGAGAAATCGAAAAAAACGTCATTTTGGACTCTACTCTCAAAAAGGCTATATTTCGCTAGATTTTGCCGCTTTTTCGATTTTTGGGAATTTATTTCTTTTACCTTTTTATTATAAATGGAGACATTCTGTTATTATCATCTTGTTATCATGATTATTATCAATATTATCATATCATCATTCATTATCATCATTATCATCATTATCATCATCATTATCATCCATTATTGCAATTATTAGCATTCATTATTGCCAATATTTAATTATTATTGCAATTATTGCAGTTATAATATATAATTTGCAAACTATACTAATAACAAACAATAATAATAATAGATAATAATAATAATAAATAACAATAATAACGATATTATAATAATTCATTTATATTAATTATTTTAATTAATATCGTAATTACATAATTATACGGCTATAATAATTATTTTTGCAAATTATACTACTAGTAAAAAGATATAAGATAATAATAACAATAATAAATTATAACGATATTTTATAACGACTATTAAACATTATTATTATACTTATTATTATTATGTAATTATTGTCATTATTACAGTTAGAATATATGTTTTGGCAATATACTAATAAAAAAACAGTAATTAATAATAATAATATAATACTAAAATAATAATAATAATAACAATAATAATAATAATTATATTATTATCATCCCAATAGAATAAAATACTAATAATAAAATAATAATAATAATTAATAAAATAATAAATAATAATAATAATAATATAATAATAGTAATAAGAATATAATAATAATGACAATATTGATAATATTAATAATCATCAAATGTTCATCAACATTCTCTATCTCACTTTATCCTCATTATTGTCAGATTAATACGATTTTGGTAATTATTCTCATTATTACCTTAATAATTATATATGTGTGTGTGGTGTTGTGTGTGTGTGTGTGTTGTGTTTGTGTGGTGTGTGTATGTGTGAATAAATTATATATATATATATATATGATATATATATATAATATATAAATATAGATATATATATTCTATATAATATCTACTTCAGCATATAAATAGATATTATATATATATAATATATATATATATATATATATGATAGTTGAAAGAAAAATATTGAGGCTCCCAGGCAAGAAAAATAACAGTTCAAAGTTTAAAAAACTTGAATAATCGAAACAAAAAAAACGTATGTACCAACTAAAAAACCGAAAAAATAAAACATACCATAAACAACCTCCCTAAACAAGTAATTCAGTCACGTAATACACCGGTAAATAACTGTGGCGGTGAGTTGTTCTTTCACCGTTGATTGAGCTGTGAATAAACAAAGATTCCGAGATTAAAAGGAGACTATATTATAACATCTATATATATATATATAATTATATATATATATAAATATATATATATATATGTATATATATGTGTGTGTGGTGTGTGTGTGCGGTGTGTGTGTGTTGTGTGTGAGTGGGTATGTGTGTGTGTGTATGTGTGTGTGTATGCATATAATATATGTATATATATATATATATATATAATATATATATATATATATATAATATAATGTATATATATATTTATGTATATATACACATATATATAAATATGTAAAGTCGTATAAAATATACATATATATATGAATATATACTCATATATAGTATGGATCTCATCTTTTTCTGTCCGTTTGTCTGTCTGTCTGTCTCTCTCTCACTCTCTCTCTCAATCTATATTATATAAATATATATATACGTAAAAACCTATATATATATATTATACTATAAAATATATATATATATATTACATATATATATATACACTATATATATATTATATATATATATATAATTATCTAATATTACACATTATATATTTATATATACACCAAACACAAACACACCACACACACAAACACACACACACCACACACACACACACCACACACACACACACACACACAAACACACACACACCCACACACACACACACACATATATATATATTTATTATATAGTATATATATATAGATATATAATATATATATTTCTTATATATATAATATAATATATATATATATATACATATTTAAATAAATTCACAAGCACACATAGGTATATAAAGTGAGATAGTAGATGATAGAAATAATAAATACATATATATATTATATAGATATAATATATAGATATATTATCTACACACACCACACACAACACACACTACATAGGTATCCAATAATTATGTATATATATGTATCCATCTATATAGATATATCCTCTCTAGCTATCCTCTATCATCTATCTATTTATCTATCTCTCTCCTCTCTCGCTCTCTCTCTCTCTCTCTCTCTCTATATATATATATATATATATAATATATAATATATATATATATATATAATATATATATATGTGTGTGTGTGTGTGTGTTGTGTGTGTGTGCGTGTGTTTGTATGTGGGTGGGATATATATATATATATATATATATAATATATATATAATTATCTAGTGTGATGTGGTGTGTGTGTGTGTGTGTGTGTGTGTGTGTGTTGTGTGTGTGTGTGTGGTTGTGTGTGTGTGGTTTGTGTATGGTGTGTGTGGTTTTGATGTGTGTGTGTATGGAGATAAATATATATTATATATATATAATATATGATATATATAATATATATATATATATATTATTACATATATATACTATATATATATATATATATATATATATATAAATATATATATATATATATGTAAAATAGATGTACACTTTTTTAAACACCACACACCACACACACAAAAATATATATATACATAAAACATATACTAAAATATATATTACAACATATATATATATATATATATCGTATATATATATATATTAAATATTTAAATACAGAAAAATAACACAGATACATACATATATATATTTATATATATTATATAGATATATATATATATATATTATTATAATAGTAATATAATATATGATATGTATCTACTAAGATAGTAGATATTATATAGATATGATATATATATGATATATATATATAGAGATAATAGAATATTATCTTCATATATATGCACACATACCACACACATACGTAAATATATATATTATATATATATATATATTATATATATATAATATATAGATATATATATATATATATATTATATTACGTATATGTGTGTATGTGTGCATATTATATAAATATATATATAATATATAATATATTATATATATATATATATATATATATATATATATATATAAAGGCCGCGGTGGCCGTGTGTGGTTAGAGCATTGACTTAAGATTGTCACGGACGGCAATCTTGAGTTCGAGGATTCGAGTCCCGGCGGCGCGTTGTTCCCTTGGGCAAGGAACTCACCTCAATTGCCTACCTAAGCCGGTGTTGGGAAGCCAGTCCAAGTCAGTGCGGGTAAATAGAGATGGTGGACTCGATAAAAACCAGGGCGGAAGGTAAAAGACAAACCACCGCTCTAAATTGCTAAGAAAATCATGGAAATCCATGATCGCCGAGTCATGGTGGGACAGGGGAAAATAGATATATAAAATATATGTATATATATATTATAATATAATATATATAATATATATAGTAATATATCTATATATATTATATATATATTATATATATGCACACATACCACACGCATACGTAAGTATATATATATATATATATATATCTCTATTATATATATATATATATATATGTGTGGTGTGTGTGTGTGTGTGTTGTGTGTGTGTGTGTGGTGTGTGTGGTGTGTGTGTGCAACATGTATATTATACATATGGGTATACATATACATTATATATATACATCTATTATATATCTAATATATATATTGCATACACCATACACACACACACACACACACACACAATCTATATAACTATATATATATATATATATATATATATACTATATATATATTCATCTAATCTATATCATCCTTACACACACACACTCACACACACAAGCCAGACACAAACCACGACACACACCCACACACCGCACACACACACACACGCACACGCACACACACTAATACACACATAAACACCAATATCTAAATAATATAGATTTATTATATATACATATTATATTTATATATATATATATATATGTATGTATGTAGTATGTATATGTAGAGGTATAATGTTTTGTGTGGATGTATGCGTGTTCTGAGTGTGTGTTTCGTGTCCGTGTGGGTGTGTGGGTGTAAAGGCAAAGCCTGGATGAACAGATGATTCTGAAGTGGGTTTAGAGGGAAGATAGTGACCGCGTGACTTGGCATTTTCTTGCGCGTTGCTTTCTCATTAGATTCTCGTTGCTGCCTCATTATTATGCTTCATCATCATTATCTATCATCATTAATTATCCTAATCATCATCAAAATTCACAATCATCAGGCAATTATATCAACATCATTATCATTATCATCATTATCATTATCTTCATTATTATCGTCATCACCATCAGAGAGAGAGAGAGAGGTTAAGGAGTTAATATAAGAGAGAGAGTTAGAGAAAGTGCAAGATAGTGGGAGAGGGAAATGGTGGTGGGTAGGGAAAGTGGAGGGAAAAAGAGAGAGAGAGAGAGAGAGGAGAAGAGAGAGAGAGAGAGAGAGAAATCACAACAGACAAGCAAGCAACGTTGCCCCGAGTTGAAGAGCGAGCGGCGCCAGGTCCGGCCGGCGGCGCAGACAGTCGTGGCGCCAGCGAAAGCACTGCGATGTCAAGAGGCCGAAATTATCTCCGCCAATTATGTCATATCTTTGAGCAGAGATTTATCGCCTTGTTTTGACGAAATGCTTTTCATAGTGATGGTGAGATGAGCTATGTAAGTGACAATGTGGTGATGATGATTATGTGCGATGATGAATAGAGTGATAGTGATGCTTATGATGGTGATGATTGATGGTGTGTAAGTGACAATGATGAGGATTATGTGATGATGGACGATGAATAGAGTGATAGTGATTATGGTGATGATGATGTGAATAGAGTGAGTGATGATTCTGATGGTGATGATGATGGTGTGTAAGTGACACAATGATGATGAGTATGGTGATGAGAGATGAATAGAGTATAGTGATGGATTATGAGGGTGGATGAGTTTGGTAATGGGATAGTGGACAGAGATGGTGATGATGAGATAATGGTGAAGGGATTATTGATACGGAAAGTTGAGGTAGGAAATATTATGTACTGATGGATTGTGATGGAATGATGGCGGTGGTGAGTTATGGTGATAATGATGGGTTTAGGATGCTGGTGATGACGGTAAATGATAATGACAGCTCATCTAATTCTAGGTGATTATAATGGATGGACGATGATGGTGATGGACGATGGTGATGAGGAGGATAGTAAATATGTCATGATGATGATGATGATAGGCGATGTTAGGGCTGTGCTGATAATTATGACGAAATGATGAAAAGGAAAATTGAGGAGCGGATGGTGATGAGGATGAGGATTGATGATGGTGATAATAGTGAAGAGATAATCATAACGTAATATGACGCTAACCAAAGAAGACGCGAGCCCAGTCAGTCATTAAATGCAAGGTCACGTTCCAGCATCGCATTTCACTGATCTTTATACTTCCAAGAGCCTGTCATCATGTTAATGATGCGCTATTATTGTCTTTTATTCATCCAGAAGAAATAAACTTACTCGATGCTCAATAGTTCCGAAACTCCGATTAAATTCCAAAGAATTTAAAAGCAAAACAACGAAGTCGACGGTCTGTGTTCAAACAGTCGACGAAAGCCAGGCAGAGGGCGCCATTTTGTTTTGCTGCGATTGGTAAAAATAATGTTAAATGATAATAAATATCCATAATGATAATGGTATTAATTATATACATACATAGACCTTGTGTGCCAGCTGGTTCTATGTATTTAAAAATAAAGTATTTAATATTTATTTTCGTATATATATACACTATATATATATATGTGTGTGTGTGTGGGTGGTGTGTGTGTGTGTGTGGGGTGTGTGTGTTTGTATTGTGTTGTAGTTGTGTGTGTGTATGTGTGTGTGGAAAAAGATCAATAGTTTTGAAATATGGTGTTATAGACGAGTACTAATATACTGGACAGAGAAGAAACGAAGAGAAGTGCGAGAAATAAATTGTAAAGCCGGCGTTGGAATCTGAACAAAGGAAATTAAAGTTTATTGGTTATGTGATGAGAAGTAAAAAGATCGAGAAAAACACTGTTGACAGGGATGGGATAGGAAACAGAGGAAGAGGCAAACCGAAGGACAAGACTGAGCGGCCAACCATCAAAGTATTGCGGGTTGTCGATGGACAATTGGAAAGAAAAAGCGTAGATCGAGTTGAGTGGCGAAGGATGTGGAGAGGCCACGGGCTGCTCACCATTGAGCATTGCCGTTATTGATGATGATGATGATGATAATATATAGATGTATGTGTGTGTGTGCATATTTATGTGTGCGTGTGTGAGTGTGGTGTGTGGGGTGTGTGGTGTGTGTGCATAATGTATGTGTGTGTGCATATATGTATGTGGTGTTGTGGTGAGTGTGGTGTGTGTGTGTGTGTGCTTATGCAAGAGGTATGTGTGTGTGTGTGAGTGTGTGTGTGTGTGAGTGTGTAACGATGGCAGTGAGCGGTAGAGTGTAGACCAGTCGCGTCTAGCATTTATGCGGAAATCTTGGAAGCGGCAAAGGTGAACAGACTTCTTGCTTGTTTGTAGGATCATATATTGTAATGAGAGGATGGTACAACGGACGGAAGAGGGTTCAGTCCGGTCAGCGTGCGTAGGCTGTTCGGTCTGTCGCTCGCAGGCGACCCTCTTTATACAGATTGCAACTAGGGAAACTCACAAGGGTTGCGATGTACTCAGAAGT
>NW_023660159.1:0-5000 GCF_015228065.2 Penaeus monodon | reverse complement strand
ATATTGTATAGGTTTAGATATCTAGTATAGATACATACACACACACACACACCACACAACACACACACACACATATAATATATATATATATAGATATATATATATATATATATATGGGGGTGTGTGTGTGTGGTTGTGTGGGTGTGGTGTGGGTGTGTGTGTGTGTGTCTGTGTGTGGTGTGTATAGATATATATTTATCATAAATATTAAAATTATTATATATAATATAATTAATATTATATATAATTATTATATTTTAAATAATATATAAACAATGTGTGTGTGTGTTTTGTGTGTGGTGGTTTTATTATACACATTTTCAAACACACATTAGTTAGAAAGAAATGATAGGTGTAAAAAGGAATAATAATATATAAAATATATATATATATAATATATATAATATATATATATATATTCATATATGTATATATTTTACTATTATGTACTTTTTATTTTATAATATATTTATATACATAATAAATTATAAATTATATTATTATAATATAAAATATATATATATATAAAATATTATATATATAAAATATATATATATTTATATATATATGTATGTATGATATATATATTATATATATTTTTATTTTATTATATTTTAAAATATATATATATATAATTATATATATATATAAAATAATAAAGTTATACAATAAACATAAATATTGACCGTAATACATAAATGTAGATGACAACCAAAACCCCAACCACACACAAACTCACCCCAAACCACAGACACACAGACCACACACACACCACACACAAAACCACACACCCCCTAAAACCCCACACACTAACAATATATATATTAGGTTACTTTACGTTTGCAAAAAGCAAGGATACCTTTGGTTTGGTTTATGCTATTTTAAAAGTTGGGTTTTAGGTTATGTTAGGATGGGTTTTTTAGGATAGGTTTAGGATATTTTAGGATAGGTTTGGGTTTGGGTTAGGATGGTTTGGTTAGGTGTGGTTGGGGTTTAGGTTGGGGTTTGGAAGGTTTTAGGTTAGGTTTGGGTAGGTTTAGGTTGGGTTTGGGTTGGGTTTAGGTTGGTTTAGGTTAAGTTGGATTATTTTTTGGGTTAGGTTTGGGTTAGGTTTGGGTTATTTTTAGTTGGGTTGGGGTTAATTTTGATTTGGTTTTATTTTTAGGGTTTTGGTTAGGTTTGGGTTGGGTATCGGTTGGTTTTAGGTTAGATTTCGGTTATTTTTTGGGTTAGGTTTATTTTAGGTTTGGGTTGGGTTTGGGATAGGGTTTTGGGTTAGGTTTGGGTTTAGGTTTAGGTTAGTTTGGGTTAAGTTTGGGTTTAGGTTTTAGGTTTTAGGTTTGGGTTAAGTTTGGGGTTTTAGATTTGGGTTAGGTTTGGGGTGGTTTGGGGTGGGTTTTGGGTTTTAATTTCAGTTGGGGTTTTGGGTTAGGTTTGGGTTATTTTGTTGGGTTTTGGGAAAAAGTTTGGTTAGTTTGGATTAGGTTTGGGTTAGGTTTAGGTTGGTTTTGGGGTTTAGGTTTGGGTTAGGTTTGGTTATTATAATATTTATAATAATTTAACATATATATGTATATAAATATTTTTAATATATATTATATATATATAACAACAGCTACATATAGAACACACAACACAACATGTCTTTTGTGTGTGTGTATTTTTGGCGTTTTTTTTGTGTGTCTCTTGGTTGGTATGTTTCAACCACACCACACCACACAAACCCCACAAAAATATATAATATTATATATATATATATATATTATATATATATATTAATTATATAAAATTATATACCATTATAATTATATATTATTAAATTTTTATATTTTAATTATATATATATTATATTTTTTTATTATATCAAAATTATAAATGTGTAATACATATATATTTTTTATATATAAAATTTATATATATAATATTATGTGGTGTGTGTGGTGTGTTGTGTGTGGGTGTGTGTGTGGTATGGTGTGTGTGTGTGTGCTTGTGTGCGTGTTGGTTTTTGTGGTGTTTTTTTTGTGTGTTAGGTGTATTTCTGTGTGTGTTTTGTTGTCCCCGGTATGTGTGTGTGTGTGTGGGTGTGTGTGTGTGTGTTGTGTTTTTGGGGTGTGTGTGGGGGTTTGTGTGTGGTGGTGTGTGTGTGTGTTGTGTGTGTGTGGTGTATTTAAAAAAAATAATATGTATATAATACATATAATAAATTATATACAATATACCAAAAACACACAACGACGATATATATTTTGGGATAATATGTATGTGTGTGTGTGTGGGTGTTTTAATATTATAATATATATATATATTAATATATATATTGTATTATATATTTCTATAAAATCTATCATTCATTTTTAAAACCCTATGTGCTTTTTGTAAATTTATGTAAATTTTTTGTAAAATAAAAATAAAATAATATATATATATATATATTATATAATATTTTTGGGTGTGTGTGTGGGTGTTTGGGGTGTGTGTGTGTGTGTGTGTTTTTTGTGTGTGTTGTTTTTGTGTGTGTGATATAAATATATAAAGTGTATTAATAATATATTATATAATAATATATATATAATATATATTAATACATATATATAATTATATATATTATTATATATTTTTTATAAAAATAAATAAATTAAAAATATAATAAATATATTAATATATATATATATAATAATAATAAAATATATAGTATATATATAACATTTATAATTTATTAAACACAAAAACCCACAACACCAAAACACACACACCACACACAACACACACCACACACACACAAAACACAACACACACACAACATATATATATAATATATATATATATATTATATATTAATACATATACAATTTACTCAATTCACAAACGCAATAGGGTAAAGTGAGATAGATAGATTGTAGAAAATATATAAATACATAATAATATACATATAAATAATATAATAATATATTAATATATAATAAATATAACACCACAACACACACACACACACACCATACAAGTATACCAATATAATGTTAAAATTTACCATCTAATAATATACACTCAATCTCTTATCATCTATCTAATTATCTTTTCTATTAATCTACTATCTATTCCTATCTATCTTTTATCTTCTATCTTTTATCTATTATCTATTATCTATCTATTATATTATATATATATTTTTATAATTATATTATATATATATATATAATATCTGTTTTGGGTGTGTGTGTGTGGGTTTGTAGGTCTGTGTGTAAAATATATATACATATATATAAATTTTTATATATTATAATATAAAATATGTGTGTTGTGTGTGTGTGTGGTTGTGGGGTTTTGTGTGTGGTGTCTGTGTGTTGTGGTGTGTTTGGTGTGTGTGTGGTGTGTGGTGGTGTTTTGTGTGTGTGTTGTGTGTGGGTGTGTGTGTGGTTGTGTGTGTGTGTGTGTGTTGTGTGTGTGTATGGATATGTATAATATAAAATTATATATATATTATATATATATATAATTTTATAATATATAATATATATAAATATATTATATAATTATGTATAATTGATAGATAGATATAGATATAAAATATATATATGTTATATATTATTATATATTATTATATATATATAAATATATATATATAAAATCAGTAAATATATTACATTTTTTATAACCACAGAACCAAATATATATGCAAAAAACATATATAAAATTTATATTTTTTAAATATATAATATTATATAAAAATATAATATATAAAATTAATTAAATATTTAATACAGAAAAATAAAAACACAGATACATACAACATAATAATTAAAAATATATAAAAAATTAATAATAATAAATAATAATAATGCACACAAACACACATACGGAAATATTTTAAATAAAATTAATATAATATATATATTATAATATAAATATATAGTTTATGTTATATATACATGTAAAAAAACAAAATTTATTAAAAATATATATATATATATATTTTTAAATATAATATATATATTTTATATAAATATATACGATTTTTGGTGTATGTGTGCTTTAATAAAAATTTATTGTATCTATAATATATATATTAAAATATATAATATATATATATTAATTAGTATATATATAATATTTTATACAAAATTATATAATATATATAATATATCTGTGTGTTGTGTTGGTGTGTTTGATGTGGGTGTATATTTTAATAAAATTTTATATTATAAAATTTTATTATTTTTAAAAATATATTATATTTTTGGTGTGTGTGTGTGTGTGGGTTTTTGTGTGTGTGTTTGGGGTTGTGTTTGTTGTGGTGTTTTGTTGTGTGGTATGAAAAAGTATAGTAATATATAAATATATAATTTTAAAATATTATAAAAAATTTAATATATTAAATATATTTTATTATATATTAAAATAATAAAAATAATATATATATAGATATATTAATATTAAAATAATATATATTAATATTTTAAAATATATATATTTTATAATATATATATATAAAAATTTTCATGTAAATATATTAACTTTTTATCACACAACACACCCAAAAATTTATAAAACATATAAAATAAAATTAACTATAATATATATATAAAATATATTAATATATATATTATTTAAATATTTACATACGAAAAAAAACCAGATAATCCTAAAAAATATTATTATATATAAAAATAATAATATATATTTTATATATATATATACATTTAATATATATATATAAAATTATTATATTTTATATTATATTATATTTTATATAATATGAACACATACACCACATAGGAAAATATAAATATATATATATATATATATATATATATTATAATATATATATTTTATTTATATATGTATGTATAATATACATGTAATATATACAAAAATGAATTAATATGTATATATATATATTATTTTATATATATATAAATATAAAATAAATTTAATTTTTATAATATAGCACACAAACACAAAGGGAAAAAAATAATTTTTTAAATTTTAAAAATATAAAATAT
>NW_023660158.1:0-19836 GCF_015228065.2 Penaeus monodon | reverse complement strand
AACAACCCCACCAGGGCAGTGTCAGCAACTTGGGATGGGGTTTAGGGAAGTGGCAGAGTGTGTGCTGCAAGAAGATGGAGGGAAAGGGTTTGGGGGAAGGAGGAGGCTAGAACCAAAGCAAAGACCCCCGGCTGTGAAAAAACAGCAACGGGCACTCGCCCCCCCTCGGGAAAAAACTAATTTTTCCCCTTTGGTCCCATCACCAATACTTCCCTTTCAAACCTGCACCCCCCACACTGCTTGAAGAAGCTTCACGAGCCTCTCCGCAGTGGCAACAGCATATGGCCCCCGGACAGCCGTCATCCCCCGATGCCCTGCTGCCCCAAACCCCCACACATCTCTCGGTTTTTTTTTTCCCCCAAAAGGGCAAGAGCCGGCCCCCTGCCCAAACCCGGGCAGTGGAAGCCCCGCACGGGGTTGGGCACACAGGCTTTACCTTGAGGTGGACCCGCAAACTCAACCGTTTCTGGAAGGACTAACGTGTAAAAGCCAAAAGAAGAGCTGGTGTCGACTTTTCCAAAACCCATAAACCTTTCCCCCCAAAACGCTTCACTCCCACCACATAAATTTTTAGCTCCCCCAAAACATTTTTCTCCCCGAAAAACCTCATAGGTCTGGGAAAAGAAAATTCCCCACATGATTGGGGGCCTTGTGAGGAGAGCTAAAAACCGACCCCCGGGAATGTACATACTGCACGCAGAGGTCACTTCGTTGGTGACGAAACCTCAACCATAGGCCCCCCACCCCGCTGTGGGGCGATACGAGATCACGTTGACATACTTCAACTATTTCGATAAACCTCAAAGATGTCAAGATCCAGATTGAACACCATAAATGGTCCTCCCCCACCAGGCACTTACCATATGAAAGCCTTCTATTTCCCAGGTAAGATCCCTTTGGGATTGGGGAGGACTTTTCCCCTTTTACTGGTTTGGGAGCCGGGGGGAACCATCCGTTTCCCATTTTTCCCCCTTGGAAACTGAAAAGGTTCCAGATGACAACGTGTGATTCCCAGAGAGAATGGTCGAGGGACGCGCAGGCGTCGGAGAGAGCCAGTTTTTTGCAAATTGCAAGCACTCACACAAACTTGAACCCTCTTTTCCCCCACCCCCCCCCCCACATGGAGCCCAACGAGGGGAAAATATAGGGGGTTTAAAAAATTCCCCAACAGCACAGGGGTAATGAGGAAAACAGCAGCCCCCCATACAGTATGATGGCAGTCGCGGGCCCCAGCCCCACCATGAACAGTGCCCGTTTACCCACCACATTTGCCCAGCCGACTGACTCGAGGGGCCCTTGATAAAGCCACCCGTCAAACCCAGAAAAAAGACCAAGAGGTGCGTTGCAGCTGCGGGCGCAGCGCGCAGCAGCCCAACCTCCAGGACCCCGTTCCCGGTTTAATAGGGGACGCCACGCCGGCAAACACACGTGGGAGAGCTTCCCTAGTCCAAGATGGAACAAACCCAGGGGGGGGGCCCCACCCCCCCTCTCAAGGCCCTGGCGCACAGGAAGCCACCTTGTCTCATCCCCACCGGGGCCCCCCTCCAGTAGGGCAGCCCCCCGGTCGGTCACCAGATAAATGGGCCCTCAAGCCCCCCACCGCGGAAAGGCGGCCCCGTGGGGGGTTGCCCTCAGGAGACCCCAAATGGACCCTGAGCGCTTAAGGACCGTTTGAAGAACTCCCACGAGCAACTGGGCCCGTAGGTTTTTGGTTCGTGAACGGTAGGACGCCAGGTGAACGCCGGGCACACTCCTCCTTCCTTAAGTCGTCCAGGTAAACACCTTAGGGTGGCCACGGGGGGGGGGGAGTTTTGAAGGGGCCCGGGGTAGCCACAACCAAACCCTTGGTTGTGGGTTGGAGCACTGCCACAAAAACTCGGCACTCTGGAAACCCTGCATTCTGGAGGATCCTCGATCGCGTACAACAAGAAGGGTCGACCCCCCTTGGCCACTGTCCCCGTTCACTGTACCAAGTCCAGCGATGCGGGTTGGAGCACTGGTACCAGGAGCCAGGATCTCATTTTTGGGACCTAGAAAACCCCGGGAAAAGGGAGGCTATTCTCACTGCGGGGATGCTCCCGAGCCAGGGGGGGCCGACAGACATCTGTACCCTGCTCGGCACAGCTGAATCCCCATTGAAGTCACCTAGAACAAGAAAATATTCACCAGGGGCAATTGCTGCACAGAGCGAGTTTGGGTGAACCCCTCTTTCACATAATTTTTATACATCGGTAGGAGGGTTACAGCAATAAGAGCATGGGGCCCAAAAATGCTTAATCTCAAGTCATAATACGCCATCAACCAGGTCACCTCAACTACCGAGGGCTGAAGTTGATGGAGATGGCTATGCTCCCCCTGGAGGTGGGGGACCATCGCTGCAGCCCGACAGTAGTAGGTTTACCACCCACACTGATCTTTCCCGTCCAGCCCCCCCAATGGAAGCCGCCTTCCCGGTGGGGGGGTTTGAGGCCCCAAGATCGGGGAGCCGGACCAGGGGGCTCCCCATACTGGGGGGGTCACCAGTGAGGGATGAGACAAAATGACTTCCTGGGTGCACCAACCCTTTTATGAGGGGGAGGGGTTTACCCCCCCCGGGTTTCTTTCCATTTGGCCGGGGAGAACTCCCACGGGTTTGCCGTGCGGGCATCCCGTATTCCCAGGGACAGGAGTCCTGGGGGTTGAGCGAGTTGCACGCTGTGCCCGCAGCTAGCAACACACCTTTTTGGTCCTTTATTCTGGTTGAGGGTGGTTGATCAAGGCGGTAAGTTAACGGCTGGTAAAATTTGGCTGGGGTCAAGCAGGCACTATTCAGTCGGTAGCCATGGTCCCGCGACTGCCATCGTATGCAATAGGGGTGGAAATTTTTCCTCATTAACCCGGGGTGTTGGGAGATTTTGAACCCCAACTATAGCCCCCCTCTTTGGACTAGGGTGGGTGGGTGGGTGGGAAAATGAAGAATTCCAATTTGATGAGTACTAAAATTTACAAAGATCTAGCTCTTCCCTGCCGACCTACGCAACCCCTCGACCATTCCCTCTGGAAATCACACGTTGTCATTGGAACCTTTCCAGTTTCCCAAAGGGGAAAGAATGGAATTGTAAGGGTTTTCCCGGCCCCCAAAACCCAGGTAAAAAGGGGGGAAAAGTCCTCCTCAACCCACAAAGGGAAAATTTTACCTGGAAATATGAAAGCATTTATGAGTAAGACCTGTAGTGAAGACCTTTGTTTTGGGATCAATCATGGATTTTGACTTTTTTGAATTTCCATGGGGAAAATAGTGAAGTATGTAAACGTGATCCTCGTCCCCCCACAGGAGAGGTAGCCTGATAGGGGGTTTCGTCACCAGACAAGAGGACCTCTGTGTGCAATATGCAACATTCCGGGGGCTAAGTTTCATTTTCTTTCAAAAAACCCTCAATCAGGTAAGGGAATTGTCTCTTCCCGAGCCCTGATGGGGTTTTGGGGGGAAACGTTAGAGAACCCGAAAATTTTTAAATTTTGGGGGCATTTAAAACTTTTTAGGAAGAAAGTTGATAGTTGGAACAGTCGACACCAGCTCTTTTCTAATTTTAACACTTTAGCCCTTCCCAGAAAAAGGTTAAATTTAGCAGGGTACCCCCTCAAGGTAAAGCCATAGTCCCCAACCTTATGCGGTGTTTCCCACTCCCAAAGGGGTAGGGCATGGAGCAACTCTTCCTTTTTTAAAAAAAAATGAAAACCCAAGAGTATGGTAAAGTGTGTACAACAGGTATCAAGGGATAAATGTCCGGGTCCAATATGCGGGTCCCTGTAAAGAAGTATGAAGCTTCTTCAAAGAAATGAAAAAAGGTAAAATTTTTGAAAAGGAAGTATAGGAAATAAGGAGCAAGGAGAAATTATTTTTCAGGGGAAAAACGACGTGCCGGTGCTATTTCAAACCCAGGTGGGTCCTTTGCTTGGGTTCTAGCCCATCCCCCTTCCCCCCCAAACCTTCCCCTCCAATGTTTCTTACAGCAAAAACGGATGGGAGGAGGGGTTATTGAGGGACTCCTCCCCCCAAAGAAAGGTCTTTGGACCATCAGGCAAGGCTTCAGGGGCTTCAACGGTGACAGCTCAGTGCCACCACACCACGGGAGCCTCTGTGAGGGGCAGAATCCCCCTGAAGAAAGGCTCGGGCCCCCCTTTCCCCAGCAAAGGAATCCTAAACCTGTCCAAAAGACTCCAGCTGCCACAACATATACAGGGGCCCCCTGCTAGACAGAATGCCCTAAAGCAAAGGCTCAGGCCCGTCCTTTGCCCAGCAAAAAAAATCCTGAACCTGTCCAAGGGAAACCTGGGAAAACGTTCCACGGGTAAAAACAAATTTTAAAAAAGGGTATCCCAGGATCATGGAAAGGGAAGCCAAAAGGTGTGAGGAAAACCCTTTGGACCAAGGGTGCCAAACACCTATGAAGAAATAACTAAAGAACTGGATACCCTAATCCAAGGAACGCAGGGAATTCAGCAAAATGGGAAGAACTGCAACTTTGATACTTCATGTAACCCAGTTTTGTAGCCTAAAAGATTTATGACCAGGGAAAACGCCCCTTTTTTTTCCCTGAGGGTTTTCCAAGTTCAAGCCCATTAGGAACCCTTTTGAAAAAAGGGAAACCTCAGGGAGGAGTAGCAGTAATGGTATGCAAATTTTCCCTTCCGGGCCCATCCCCCTGAGACAACACTGCAGGTGAAGGCGTGAAAAATAGGGGGGGGACACGCCCTTTCCCTGTTGCATCCTTTACCTTCCTCCACAAAATCGAACATTAATGATTGGAAGATTACTTGGGCAGTTGCACATCCTTTTCTACCTTGGGGGATTTTAATGGCACATCACCCTTGGGGGACACTTTTTGCAACCCTGAGGAAGGGCCTTGGAGCCTTGTTTTAAAAGGTAGATGCAGTTTTTTCGAACGTGACATCCCCACATTTCCAAAAATTCAAACTGGGAACTCTCCAATATAAAACCCATCAAGGCTCACCCGGGAGGTCATAGAGGACTTTCATGGAAGTGACCCCTTTTTAATACTTTTTTAGGAGGTGAATTTTCCAGCCAATGGAGTGTGAGTGGCGACTGAAAAATGCGGGCTGGAATCTTTTAGATCAACTGCAGTATTGCAAGGATTGTGAATCATTTTCCCGTGTATTCAAGATGCTTTAAACACCTCACATCTGAATTCATCTTTCAGCAGAAGCATATTTCCCAAAAGTAGCGGCCATTCCGTCGACCCCAGTACCCTGGGGGTCGATGAATGCCAAAAAAGCGTCAGAGCAAGAAAAAAACTGCTTAAGGCAAATTTAAACAACACCCCAGCTTTTTTATTAAACCTTTATCAATTTCAAAAAAGACCCCAGCCAAGGGTAGGCGATGCTGAGGGGGGCTAGACGGACGCGGGAGACAGATGTCTCCTCAATTAATTGGGACCCCCCTTTGTGGGTATGGGACAAGGTGGTAGTCGTGGAAAAAGGGAATCCATGTCACAACCTGCTCTGAAGATAGATGCATAATATCACAAATAAAAAAAAAATTTGCAAAAGAGTAGCTAAATCCATGGCAGAGATCTCCTCTGGAGCATCTTAAAAAAGCTCAATTCCCACTTTTGGGCGGAACAGGAACAAACCCAGGTCTTTTCAGTAGGGCTGCAGCAAATTCCATACAAAATTCCATTTTTGCGCAAGGGTATGGGGCTCCTGCTTTTTCAGCTCTGCCCTAAGACTCCCCAGGAAATGACCTATTCCCCCACCAAATATATCCATTACCAGAGAGTCCCAGAAGTCCTGTTTGACCTATTTTAAAAGGATCTATAGGGAGGGCACAGTGCCATCCACATGGAGGAAGCTTAATCATTCCCGTCCTAAACCTGGCAAAGATGCTTCCGCACCAGGAAATTTTTGACCAAATTTTCCCACCAGCTGCATCACAAGTTGATGGAGAAAATAGTCAATTTAGTTTTACATGGCTGCGGAAAAAGAAAACATGTTGACCCCAATTCAAAATGGCTTTAGAAAAAATTAAAACAACCCTAGATGCACTGTGAGGGTGGAAACTGCTATACGGAATTCCTTCGCCGCGACGTACATGATAGCGTCTTTTTTGACCTTGGAAAAAAGGGTTATGATATCTTTGGGAAACTGGGGATACTATGAAGCTGTAGAATTGGTTTAAAGGAGAACCTACCTTCAACAAAACTTTCCTTTCTGCAGGAAGTTTAGAGTTCGGGTGGGAAAAAGTTTCTCTAACCGGGGAAAATCAGCTGGAAAGGGGGCCCAAAGGGAGTGTTTAAGGTGATGTTTTCCTTTATAAATGACTCGTAAAGGTTGTTTCAAATGCGCTCATGTAAACTGTTGTGGATGACTTTTTCACTGTACTGCTCAGGAGGAAGCAAGGGTGTGCAAGGACGCATGCAGACTGCAATAAATCGGTTGTAAAGGGGCAAAAAATATCATGGGTTCAAATTTTTTCCCAAACAAAACCCTGGGAACATTTCCACAAACGAGGAAAGTTTCCCCCTTTCCCCCCTATTTAGGAGCAAACCCATGCAATTTGTCCAAAAGGTGAAGTATTGTTCTAATTTTTGATCAAGACTTACTGGGTGCCTAAATCAAAAAGTAAAAGTGAAGGTACAAAAGCAACTAGATTTTGCGGGTTCTTTCAATCTATCTTGGGGGGTAGCCGCACAACGCTTCTACGGCTTTTCCCAGCGCTTTTTCGTGTAAGCTTGACTATGGATGTGAAGCTTATTCATCTGCAACTCCCCCTGTTCTCCGGAGTTGGGCTCAGTTTATAATGAAGCTCTCAGAATTGTACTGGCTTTCGGTTTCACCTGTGGAGTCCCGTAAGTGAAAGTGGAGAACCCCTCTTTTTTTACACGGGACTACATGAACGATTTCTCACGAGACTACAAAAAATTCGGGATCTCCCAATCCAGATGGTTTTCAACCCCTTGAGGATGCCGATCCTATGGTAGGAGAATGAGAAATCATGTAGAACTTAATTTTAAATCTCACAAGGTTCTGGTGTTTGGGAAATTCCCCCCAAATTCCCCCTTTGGGTAATCAAGTCAGGGATTTGGGCGGAAATTTTAAAAGGGGAGGATCTGAAGCAGAAGTCCGAGAGAGATTTTTCAGCACATTTCAAGTACCCAAAGGGCGGAGCAAAATATACAGTGGTTCGAAATCTGAAAAAAGGTGTGGGGTTTGCAGCAGTGGCAAAGGAAGACTGCTCTGGCAGTCTTTTTCTAGCAGCCCGATCTTTACGCAGAGTTACTGCCACCTTTCAAACAGTTAAAATGATAGAGCTTAGAACCATTCATTGTGATATATTTTGATCTGTAGGCCGCAAGCAATCAAGGTTAAATTTTCACATCCAATAGTGAGGGAGGTTCAAGATTGGCTTGCATTGATGTCAACACGTAAAAAGATAACTCTGTGTTGCATTAACAAGACTAAGAATCGGGCACACAAGACTGACTCATGGGCCGATGATGGCTAAAAGTCAAGCACTTTGTGATGGATGCCAAAAGCCCTTAACGATCGCACATGTAGTGGAAAGATGGCAAACATTTCAGACCAAAGACGTATGTCCTGTCTCCCCCAATTTCATTGAAGGATGTATTTGGGGGAGGGTTGTGACATAGAGGGCTTATTTTCCTTAGGGAGACTAATTTTTTAAAAAATTTAATTAGCATAATGTTTTTGCAATAATTTATAAATTTAGAGATAATGTTTTTGCTTTGATTTTTTTTTTGTTTTTGTTATTCATTTAAGATACCTTGATAATTTTTTAAACATTTTAAAATTTCTATTTAACAAGGGATTCGCCCCTAATGACCTAGCTGTTGACGCGGGAGAAATTTAAATAAAACAATCAATCTCTCCTTGAGAGGGAGCCCCCCTTCAATTCCCGCGATAGCAGAGGTAACCGTATCCCGCTCAAGGACCCGAGTTCCAAGGCCTACCCCCCGGAAAGCACGCCTGAGATTAAGCCTGGGTGGTCACTCCGGGTGCAGCCACCCCTGCCGCCCCCCCCGACACAGCCCCAAATAAAAGGGGGGCGGCAGGCAAGCTATGGTGGGTTTGGGGCCTGCCGGGGTGCATCGGGGCATAATCCGTTCCAATCCCGCACCCCGAAATTTTCCCCCCAGGGGGACCCACAGCCCACTTTGTTACTGGGTGGGAGGGGCTCCCCCCAGCATTTTCCATTTATTTAAAAAAAAGTTTCCGAGGGTCTTTCTGGGGGGAGGAGGGGCGGCAAAGGCCCACCTCCCCGAGCCGCCCCTTTTTCCCCAAGTGGCTAGGGGGCAGGAGTTGGGACGGAGCCCGAGCGTGTCCACACGCCGGGGGCCATAGCTCCGTACTCTGGGGGCCCCCTATGCTCCGAGATCCCCACAGACTTGTTTCGGGCCGCAAGGGGCCCAGTTACCCATGGGTGGCCACGAGGGGCACAGCATTAGTCTTGATGATGGAGAGGCTTGACCTGGGAAAAGTTCTCACACCCCACACACACACACACACACACACACCACACAACACACAAACACACACACCACACACACCCACACACACACACACCCCGCGCGCGCACACAATAAAATATGTGTGGTGTGTGTGTGTGTTACATATAATATAAGTATATAAATGTGAATAAATTTATGATATAATATAAATGATAAAGTATACATATATATGTAATATATAAATGTGATTAAAATTTTTGTGAATATGTGTGTGTGTGGTAATATATATATAATATATATTAATATTATATATTATATTATAAAATGTAAGTATATAAATTATATATATATATAAAATATAATACATAATTTTAAAATAATATATATATAATAATATATATTTTATATTATTATTATACATACAATAATAATATATATTATATATAATGTAGTATTTTTAAATATATATATATATAATAAATATATATTAAAAATTATATTGGGGGGCCCCGGTGGCCGAATGGTTAGATGGGGGACTCAAGACGTCACGATGACAATCTGAGTTCGAGGGTTCGGCACCCGGGCCCGGCGGCTGTTTCCCTTGGGCAAGGAACTTTACCTGATTTCCCACCTAGCCACTGGGGGCCAAGCCGCTCAAGTCATGCCCGGGGAAATAGAGATGGTGACTCAATAAAAACACCGGGCGGGAAAGGCAATGGCAAACCACCGCTCTAAATTGCCCAAAAAAAAAATCATGGAAGCCCCTGATCGTCAAGGGCCCCGGTGGCGACTGGTTAGAGCGTGGACTCAAGACTGTCACGCGGCAAACGAATTCGAGGGTTCAAGTCACCGACCGCCACGTTGTTCCCTTGGGGAAGAATTCACCTTTATTTCCACCTAGCCATGGGGGCCAAAGCCAGCCCAAGTCAAGGCGGTCCCAAGCCCGGATAAATAGAGAGAATGATTACCTATATAGGTACCACCGGCATCTCCGGGAAGGAATGGGGACCCTCCAGACTCACTCCAAGAGATACAAAATGAAAACTACAATTAATATCATGCGGACCACGGCGGCTAGACAGAAAACCCACCGTTAAAAAAGAAAATATAATATTATTATATATTATATTATCTAATAAATATATTATATAATACATACATACATTATATATTATAATAATATTTTATATATATATATATATACATACATATATATATATAATATATATAAAAAGATTGTATATGTATAGATAATTATATAATATATAATAATATATATATATATATAATTTTTATATGTATAAAGTATTATATATATATATATATATATATATATATATATATATAATTTATATTTCTTCTTTTAACGGGAGGTTTCATGTCTGAGCCGCCGTGGTCACAGCATGATACTTAATTGTAGTTTTCATGTTTGATGCTCTTTGGAGTGAGTACGTGGTAGGGTCCCCAGTTTCCCTTTTACGGAGATGCCGGTGGACCATATAGGTAATCATTCTCTCTATTTTTCCGGGTTTGGGGCCCGCACTTGACTGGGGTGGCTTGGCCCCCCATGGCGGTAGGCAATCAAGGTGAAATTCTTTTTCCCAAGGAACAAAAGGGCGGTCCCCCCCCCCGGTGACTTAAAACCTCGAATTCAGATTGCCTCGTGACAGTTTGAGCCGCGCTCAACCCAGTCGGCCACCCGGCCTTGACGATCAGGGCTTCCATGATTTTTTTTGGCAATTTAGAGCGGGGGTTGCCTTTGCCTTCCGCCGGTTTTTTATTGAGTCACCATCTCATTTCCCCGGGCACTGACTTGAGCGGCTTGGCCCCCAGTGGTGGGTAGGCAATCGAGGTGAAGTTCCCTTTCCCAAGGGAAAAAGCGCGCCGGCCCCGGGGACTCGAACCCCGAACTAGTTGTCATCGTGACAGTCTTGAGCCGACCATCTAACCATTCGGCCACCCCGGCCCCCATTTTTAATAATTATATATATATATAATATTATATATATATATATTAAAACAAAATAATATATATAAAATATAAAAGTTTTTAAAATTAAATATATAATAATATATTATATATATCATATCATATATATATATATTATATAATTATATATATATGTATATTACATATAAAATATATATAAATAATATTATATATTAAAAATATATATATATATATATATATACACACCCCAAAAAAATATTACACATAAATTTATACACATTTTTAATATATACATATATTGTATACTTTATACATATATATATATATATACATAAATTTATATCAATTATATATAATATATATGTAATGTAAACACACAAAACACACCACATATAATATGGGGTTGCGCGGCGTGTGTTTGTTGTGTGGTTGTGTGTGGGTGTGTTGTGTGTGTGTGTTGTGTGTGTGTGTGTGTGTGTGTGGGGGTTGTGAGAAGTTTTTGCCAGGTCACAGCCTCCCATCTCAAGACTAATGCGTGCCTCCTCGGGGCCCACCCAGGGTAACGGGCCCCTTCGGTCGCAAGTAAGTCTGGGGGGGATCTCGGAGCAGAGGGGGCCCCCAGAGGTACGGAGCTGGGGCCCACCGGGGGTTTGGGACACGCTCTGGCCCGTACCAACCTCCCCCCTAGCCACTTGAGGAAAATGGGGCGGCTCGGGGGAGGTGGGCCTTGCCAGTCCTCCCCCCAAAAAGCCCCTTGGCAACGTTTTTAATAAAGGGAAATGCGGGGGGGAGTCCCTCCCCCCCCGTAAGCAAAGTGGGCGGGGGTCCCATGGGAGGGCAAATTCGGGGTGCAGGATGGAAACGAGATTACTCGTCCCGACTGCACCCGGCAGGCCCAACCCCCATGAAGCTTGCCTCCCGACCCCCTTTTTTTGGGGCTGGCGGCGGGGGGGGGAAGGTGGCGTGCACCCGGAGTGACCACCGAGGCTTAATTCGGCGTGTTTTCGGGTAGGCGTTGGAACATTGGTCCTTGCAGCGGATGAGCGGTTCCCCTTGCTTCGGGGGGAATTGAAGGGGCTGCCCTTCAGAGGAGAGATTGATTGATTATTAAATTATCCGCGTCAACAGCTAAGGGGTCATTAGCGGCAAAATCCCTTTTTAAATAGAAATTTTAAAATGTTAAAAATCATCAATAGGTATTTATGAATAACAATAAACAAAAAAAAATCAAAGCATAAACTTTATACTCTAAATGTTAAAATTATTGCAAAAAACATTTGAATAATTAAATTTATTAAAAATATTGTCCCCTAAGGAAACTAATAAGACCCTCTATGTCACAATCCTCCCCAATACATCCTTAAATGTTATGGGGGAGAAAGTACATACGTCTTTGGTCGGAATGTTGCACATCTTTCCACTACATGTGCGATCGTTAAGGGCTTTTGGATCCACCCAAAAGTGCGACTTTTAGCCATCATGGGCCCCATGAGTCAGGTCTTGTGTGCCCGATTCTTAGTTTTGTTAATGCAACACGGGTTTATCTTTTTACGGTTCATCAATGCAAGCCAAATTTGAACCTCCCCTCACTATTGGATGTGATAATTTTAAAAGCTTTTGATTGTTTTGCAAGGCACTACGAGAGTCACAAAATCAAATAAAAAGGTCATAAGATCTTAGTCATTTTAAAACTGCGCAAGGAGGGCATGAACTCTGCAGGAAAGATCGAGGCGCTAGAGAAAGACTGCCAGTGCAGTTTTCCTCTGCTCACTGCTGCAAACCCCCACCCCCTTTTTCAGATTCAAACCCTCTGTAATATTGCGTCCGACCCTTTGGTATTTGGGGAAATGGCTGAAAAAATCTCTCGGACTTTGCTTCAGATCTCCCCCTTTCCCAATTCCGCCCAAATCCGCTCGATTTATTAGCCAAGGGGGGAATTGGGGAATTCCAACACCAGAACCTTAGTGAGATTAAATTAATTTCTACTTTTTCTCTTTCCCTACCTGGGACGGTTCCCAAAAGGGGGTTGAAAACCAATCTGGATGTAGGAGACCCGGAACCCTTGTAGCCCGTGATAAATCGGGTTATGGTCCCGTGTAAGAAAGAGGGGTTCTCCACTTTCAGCTTACGGGGGACCCCACAGGTGAAGCCCTAAAAAGCCCCAGTACAGATTCTGAGAGTTTAATTAAAAACTGACCCCAACCCGGAGAACAGTGGATTTGCAGAGAATAAGTTCACACCAAGTCAAGTTTACTACGAATAAGCGTAGGTAAACCCGTAAAAAGCGTTGTGCGGTCTCACCCCAAAAAGGGATGTGAAAGAACCGCAAAATACTAGTTGCTTTGTACCCTTTCATTTTAAAAACTGTTTGATGTGAGGCACCCATGTAAGTCTTGAGTCAAAAATTAGAACCAAGTATTCACCTCTTGGACAAATTGCAGTGGGTTTGCTCTAAATAGGGGGAAGGATGGAATTTTCCTCGTTTTGGGGAAATGATAGCCAGGGGCTTCTTGGAGAAAATTTGAACCCATGATATTTGCCCATTTTTACAACCTGATTTATTGCGTCTGCAGCGTCCGCACATCCTGTAAGTTCCTCCTGGGGTACAGGTAAAGCATCCAATACGATTACAGAAAAGCACTTGCAAAAACCCTTTTACGTTTGTCATTTATGCAAGGGCAAAAAGTCACACTTAAGACACTCCCTTTGGGACCCTTCCAGCTGATCTTCCGGTTAGAGAAACGTTTCCTCCCCGAACTCTAAATTCCCTTTCAGCAAGGAAGTTTGTATGAAGTAGGTAATGCCCCTTTTAAACCCAATGTCATCAGCTTCATGAGTACCCATGCTTAAAAGTATATATAAGCCTTTTCAAGGCAAAGAAGACTGTATCAGTGACGCGGGCAAAGGGGAATTCCGTATAGCATTTTTCCACCCACAAGTGCATTTTGGGTTGATTTAAATTTTCTAAAGCCATTTTATATGGGTCAACATGTTTTTTTTTCCCAGCAGCCAGTCAAACTGAAGTGACTATTTTCTCCATCAACTTGTAGATGAGCGGGAGGGAAATTTGGGTCTATAATTTTCCGGGTGCGGAACCCACTTTGCAGGTTTAGGAACGGGAAAGTTATATTTCTCCAGTGGAGGGGCACTGTGCCCTCCATAGACCTATTAAATAGGTTAACGGGAACTTCTGGGAGCCTCGGGTAAGGAAAATTCTTTTGGAGGATATCGTCATTTTCCTGGGGCAGTCTTAGGGCAGAGCTGCAAAGCAGAGCCCATATCCTTGCGAAAAAAAGGGAATTTGTATGGAAGTTTGCTGCAGTCCTACAAAGAACGAATGGGTGTTTTTCCCTGTTCCGCCCGAAAAGTGGAAAATTTGGCAGTTGTAAGATGCCCAGAGGAGATCTCTGCCATGGTTTTTAGCAGCTCATTTGCAACATCTTTTTTTTTTTGTGATGTTTATGCTATCTATTTTTCAGAGCAGGTTGTGAATGGATATGCTCTTTCCAGCGATTTACGCACCTTGTCCCATACCCTGCTAAGGGGGGCCCAGATTTAATTGAGGGACATACTGCTCCACGACGTCGTTCTCCTCCATAGCATGCGCCCAGCCCTTTGGGTCGGGTCTTTTTGTAATTGATCAAGGGTTTTAAAAAACAATGCTGGGGTGGTTTCAATTCCTTAATGCAGCTTTCTTGCTTGACAGCTTGTTGGCATTCATCAGACACCATGGTACTGGAGGTCGACGGTAAGGCCCCTACTTTTTGGAATGGATGTTCGCTGCAAGATGAATTCAGATGTGAGGGGATTAAAAAGATCTTTATACACGGAAATGATTCACAGACCTTGCAAATGCAGTTGATCTAAAAAAAATTCCCGCCCCTGTTCAATCGCCCTTCTACACTCCATGGCTGGAATACCATTCACCCCCAAAAAAATATTAGAAAGTGGTCATTCCATGCAAATCCTCTATGACCTGCAGGTGACCTATTGATAGGTTTATATTTGGGGAATGTCCCGTTTTAATTTTGGGAAAGTGTGGGAGTGTCACTGTTCAGTAAAACTGATCACTCTTAAGAACAAAGGGCTCCCAAAGGGCCCCTTTCCTCGAGGGTTGCACAAAAGGGCTCCAAGAGGTGGTCGACCCTTTAAATCCCCAAGTAGAAAGGATGTGCAAGCCCCAAATAGATCTTTCCAAATCATTAATGTCAGATTTTGTGGAGGAAGGAGATGGAGCAACAGTGTAAGGGTGTCAAGCCCATTCTACAGCCCTTTACCGCAGTGTGTTGAGGTGGGTGGCCGGAAGGGAATATCTTTACATACCCTTACTCACTCCTCCATGAGGGGCCATTGTCAAAGGTTCCCCTAATGGGGTGAACTGGAATCCTTAAAATGGGCGATTTTCCCTGGATAACCTCTTTTGGATACACAAACTGGGTTTAAAGAAGCTATCAGATGTTGCAGTTTTCCCATTTTGCATGAATTCCCTGACGCCATTGGATTAGGGTATCCAGTTCTTTAGATTATTTTTCATAAGGTGTTTTGGGGCAACCTTTGGTCAAGGTTTTCCAAAAAATTTAGGCGTCCCTTTCCATATCCCGGGAGTACCTTTTTAAAATTTTTGACCCGGGAAATTTCCACAGGTTTCCCTTGGGGCAGGTTCAGGATTTTTTTGCCGGGCAAAGGGGCGGACCTGAGCCTTTGCTTAGGGGCATTCGTCTAGCAGTGGAGGCCCCCCGTAATTTGTGGCAGTGGAGTCTTTTGGACAGGTTCAGGATTCCCTTTTCCCGGGCAAAGGGCGTGCCCGAGCCTTTACTTCAGGGGGATTCTGCCCATCAGCAAGGCTCCTTGGATGGGTGGCAGTGGGTGTCACCGTTGAAGCCCTGAAGCTTGCCTGATGGCCCAAAGACCTTTCTTTGGGGGGAGGAGTTCCTCAATGCCCCTATCCTACTCCCTTTCTGCTGTAAGAAGCATTGGGGGGCAAGGGTTTGGGGGGAAGGAGGTGGGCTAGAACCGAAGCAAAGGGGCCTACCTGGTTGTGCAAAAAGCACACAGGCACGTCGCTTTCCTCTGGAAAACTAACTTTTCCTTGCTCCTTATTTTCCCATACTCCTTTTCAAAAATTTTACCTTTTACTGCTTGAAGAAGCTTCAGAGCTTTTTACAGTGGAACAGCATATTGGACCGGCAGTTGTATCCCTGAACCCGTTGTATCACACTTTAACATACTCTTGGTTTTTATTTTTTTAAAAAGGGAAAAGTTTTACCCATGCCCATAACCCGGCGGGGAAACCCATAAAGGTTTGGGCACATATGGGTTTTCCTGAGTGGTACCATGCAACTTAACCCATTCTGGAAGGACTAATGTGTTTTAAAATTAGAAGAAGAGCTGGTTCGACTGTTCCAAACTATCAAAATTTCTTCCCAAAAAAGTTTTTTGCCACCACATTAAAATTCCCCTAGTTCCCCTAACAGTTTTTCCCCCGAATACCTCACAGGTTCCCGGGGAAAAGACAATTCCCTTACATGATTGAGGGTTTTTTTGAGAAAAAACATGAAATTTAGCCCCCGGAATGTTTTATATTGCACAAGCGGTCACTCTTGTTGGTGCGAAACCTCAACTTCAGGCACCATTCCTGTGGGGTGAGCGAGGGTACGTTGACATACTTCAACTATTTCCGAGAACTTCAAAAATGTCAAGCCATGTTTAACACCCTCAAAGGGTTTACTACTAGGTATTTCTACCCCTGAAATGCTTTCAATTTACCAGGTAAAATTTCCTTTGTGGATTGGGAGGACTTTTTCCCCTTCACTGGTTTGGGGGCCTGGGAACCCTTACAATTTTAATTCTTTCCCTTTGGGGAAACTGGAAAGGTTTCCCGAGTGACAACGTGTGATGTTCCAAGGGAATGGTCGAGGGGTTGCGAGGGTTTAGGGAGAGGTAGATCTTTGAAATTTGAGTCTATACAAATTGGAATTTTTCATTTTCCCCACCCACCCCCCCCCATGGAGTCCAAAGAGGGGAAGTATAGTTGGGGTTCAAAATCTCCAACAGCCACGGGGTTTAAAGAGGAAATATCGCAGCCCCCTATTGCAGTACGATGCAGTTCGCGGGGCCATGCGTACCGACTGATAGGCCGCTTGACCCCAGCCTATTTGACCCGCCATTAACTTGACCCGGCCTTTAAACCACCCCTTAACAGAATAAAGGACCAAGGGGTGTTGCAGTGAGGGCAAGCGGCAACATCGCTCAACCTCCAGGACTCCTGTCTCCTGGAAAGGGATGCCCCGCAGGCAAAAACACGTGGGGGGATTCTCCCCCCGGTCCAAGAGGAATGAACCAGGGGTGGGACACCATCCCCTCATAGGCCTTTGGTGCACCCGGAAGTATTTTTTCTCATCCCTCACTGGGACCCCCCGTATGGGTAGCCCTCTGGTCCCGGGTCACCCGTCATTGGGGCCCCAAACCCCCCCCCCCCCAAGGCGGGTTCCCTTAGGGGGGGGTTGTAGGGCACGACAGTGTGGGTGGGTACACCTATACTTGTCGGGGGCAGCGATGGGCACCCCCTCCAGGGTGTAGCCATAGCCCCTCCAACAAAATTTAGCCTCGGAGTTGAGGGGACACTGGTGATGAGCGTATAGAATTGAGATTAAGCATGCTTTTGGCCTATGTCTCTATTGGGTTTTACCCTCCCACCGATTATATAAAAATTGATGTGAAAGAGGCGTCTACGCCAAACTCGCATCTGTAGCAGACAATTGCCCCGGTGAGATATTTGCATTGTTTTTGGTGACTTTAATGCGGTATTTAGCGTGACCCCAGCAGGTACGAATGTCTGTCGGCCCCAGGCTCGGGAGCATCCCCGCAGGAGAATGCCTCCTTTTCCGGGACTTTTCTAGGGCCCCGAAAATGAGGACTCTGCTCCTGGTACCCCGTGCTCCAACCCGCATCGCTGGATTGGTACAGTGAACGGGTACAGTGGCCAAGGGGATCACCACTTTTGTTTTACGCGATCGAGGATCCTCCAGAACGCGGGGTTTTCCCGAGTGCCGAGTTCGTGGCAGTGCTCCAACCCACAGACCATGGGTTTTTTTGGTTGTGGCTACCCTGCGGGCCACTTCAAAACTCCCCATCCCTCCGGGCCACCCTAAGGTGTTTACCTGGACAGATAAGGAAGGAGGAGTGTGCCCGTGCTTTCCACCATGGCAGTCACCCCGATTCACAGAACTCAAAAACCGACGGCCCCATTTGCTCGGGGATTTCTTAAAGCGTGTAACATTTGAAGCAGTCAGGAGGTCCTTTGGTGTACTCGAGGGCAACCCCCTAACGGAAGCCGCCTTGCCGGGGTGGGGGGGCTTGAGGTCCCAGTATCTGGTGGCGGCCCGGAGGGTGCCCATAGGGAGGGGCACCGGTGGGGGATGAGACAAGGTGGTTTCCTGGGGGCCCCAGGGCCTGTAGAGGGGAGGGTGTGCCCCCCCCTGGTTCGTTCCATTGGACTGGGGAGAGCTTCCCACGGTTTTTGCCGTGCGTGGCGTCCCGTATACCGGGAGAGGGGTCCGGAGTTGGGCGATGCTGGCGCGCCCCCTGCGGGCTAGCAACGCACTCTTTGGCCCTTTTTATTTGGTTAGAGGGGGTTTGATAAAGGGCCCCCCCCCGGCCGAGTCAGGGGCTGGCAAATGTGGCTGGGGTCAAGGGGACGTTCAGTCGGGGGGCCATGGGTCCCGCGACTGCCATCAGTACTGTGAGGGTGGCCCTGCGGTATTTCCTCATTACCCCTGGGGCGGTTGGGAGATTTTAAGCCCCAACTATAGCTTCCCCCGTTGGACTCCATGGGGTGGGGGGGTGGGGAAATGGGAAATTTAATTTTGGGTGAGTGTGCAAATTTGCAAAGATCTGGCTCTCCCCCTGCGACCTGCGCAGTCCCGACATTCTCTCTGGGAAGTCACAGGTTTTCACTCGGAACCTTTCAGTTTCCCAAGGGGGAAGAATGGGAATCGTGATGGGTTCCCGGGGTCCCAAACCAGGGAAGAAGGGGAAAAAGTCCCCTAATCCCCAAGGGGATTTACCCGGTAAAAATGAAGGCATTTAATGGAAGTGCCTGGTGGGGGACCCTTTATGTGTATCAATCATGGACTTGAATCTTTGAGGTTCATCGGAAGATATTGAAGTAGTAACGTGATCCTCGTATCGCCCCACAGCGGGGTGGTGGCCGTGGTTGAGGTTCGTCACAGAGAGAGTGACCGTCTGCGTGCAGTAGTAGATTCCTGGGGCTCAGGTTTCATGCTCTCCTCACAAGGCCCCCAATAGTGTAGGGAATTTCTTTTCCCGAGACCTGATGAGGTGTTCTGGGGGGGAAACTGTTGGAGGGGCTAGAGAATTTTTAAGTGGGGAGTGAAGGTTTGGGGGGAAGGTTTGGGGGGTTTGGAACAGTCGAAAACCCGCCTTTTCTGCTTTTTAAACGTGTCCTTCCAGAATCGGTTTTAGTTGGCGTGGTGCCACCCCAAGGGGAAAACCAGTGTGCCCCAACCCCGTGCGGTCTTTCCCCTGCCCCGGGTTGTGGGGTGGGGCGGCTCTTTCCGTTTTGGAGAAAATGGACAACCAGAGTATGTGTGGGGGTGTGGGCAGCAGGTTTATCAGGGAGAGAGGGCCCGGGGCAGTATGTGTTGCCACTGCGGAGAGGCCGTGAAACTTCTTCAAAAACAGTGTGGAGGGGCAGGTTTGAAAGGGGAAATATTTGGGGATGGGGACCAGGGGGAAAGTTAGTTTTCCAGAGGCGGGGCGACGTGCCCGTGTGCGTTTGCACGCCAGGTGGGTCCTTTGCTTCGGGTTTAGCCCCCTTTTCCTTCCCACCAACCCCGCCTAGTGCTTCTTGAGCACACACTTGCCACTTTCCTCTAAACCTCAGTCCCAAGTTGCGACCTGCCTCGGTGAGTTGTTTCCCCCCGGAAACGGGAGTGGGGGTGGGGGTCTATTGGGGAGACTCCTCCCCCAAAGAGGGTCTTTGGGGCCATCAGGGGGGCTCCCGGGGCCTCGGGTGACAGCTCCCGCGCCACCAATCCCAGGAGCATCGCTGTAGTCAGAGTGCTCCCGGAGTAAAGGCTCAGGCACGCCCCTTTGCCCAGGCAAGGGGAAACCTGAACCTGTCCAAAGCCCCCGCTGCAGCAAAAAACCACAGGGGGCCCCCGCTGCTAGACAGAAGCCCCTGAAGCAAAGGCTCAGGCCCGCCCTTTTTCCCAGGCAAAGAAATCTGAACCTGCCAAGGGAAACCCGGGAAACTAGTTCCCCAGGTAAAAACATTTAAAAAAGGTTTCTCCCCGGGTCCTGGAAAGGGAAGCCTAAAGGTGTGAGGCAAACCCTTTACCACAGGTCTGCCAAACACCCTTTTGAAGAAAAAAATCAAAGAACTGGGATACCCAA